>NC_069499.1:624367320-624671070 GCF_027579735.1 Bombina bombina | reverse complement strand
CCGTTACAGATCTATCACAATCCCATTACAAAACGAGATGAAAGTAAGTAATGTGTATATCTTCTGCTTAAAACTGAGCATGTTATTAAGGGTTAGAGTTAAACAGAAAACAGCATTAGACTATAATATCTATATAGCATCTTTACATTAACAAAATAAAGACTTGCCTACAATATATGGATAAAGTCAGTACTAAAGATTTAAGCAGTATTTTCCTTGCACAGTATTGTTCATCTCTTCATCATTCTATATGTGATCATCCTGCTCATTTTACATATGTGTTTTCCCTCTTCTTACAGTGGAGCTAAATGAGGTTGGGTTCCGATTTGTCCGCAAGTGCATAAATGCTGTGGAAGCAACAGGTGAGTTGAGAAAGGACAGTGTAAGGAATTGGTTATAAAATAAGAAATAATTAGTACATATACTTTCTAGTTTGGGATAGGTTAAATGGAAATGATGTGTGTACTGTACTCAATTTTTTCTTTCATGGTTTAGAAAGAGTATTTCTTTTTATTTTTTTTTGAAAATCAACTTTATTGGAGCCAATATAAAATACATTACAATGAAAAAGAATGCAATAAGTGTTCCAATGATACAATTTCCATTAAACAATATTGTTGATTTGGTATTTGTTTTTGTTGTTATTTCTATTTTATCCATGTAGTTGCATGGTACTATACATTAAACTGGTAGTAACGGGAGTAGCACACTGCTACTGTTACCAGGAAAAAGTCATACACAGTAAAATACTGTAACATACGCGGTAGCATGTCCAGGTTTAAATACAGTTAAATTTTTTTGCAATATATTTGTCCCAAATAACTTTCATTTGACTATAAGTGTCTTCAGTCCTATATTTAATTTAAGCATATTCCTCTAACTTGAGAATGTGTTGAAACATGTGAAGCCATTTGGGCAAATTAGGTGATTCCCTTTGTTTACAATTTTTTGCTATAAGTGATTTCATACTATTGCTGGCAATGAAGAACATTTTCTTCGTATGTGTTTGTAATTTATTAGGAAGGATATTGAGTATCCATATGCGTGGATCTGCAGGAACTATTATTGCTAACATTTCCGAAGTCTCCTTAGCAATAATTTCCCACGTCTAAGGTCACAGGACACTTCCACCATATATGGGCCATGCTACCTATTGATGTCTTGCATCTCCAGCATTTGTCGCTTGCCGATTTGTATAGCTTGTGGATCCTAGAGGGGGTATAATACCATCTTTGAATAATTTTTATGTTCAATTTTCTAAGCGACTGCGGGAAGATAGTTTCATGTTGGCGAAAATCGTATTTGCTTCTCTGTGTTATGTCTATTTCCAGTTCCTCTTTCCATCTATCTATGTAATATGGCGTGTGTCTGTGCGATGGAATTTGTAAAAGGGCATGAGATAGTGCTAGTGTCGTGTGAGGTGTTGATGATTTACAGAGCAGTTCAAATTTAGTCATTGGCCTAATTAAGTTTCTTCTATCTGGGAGTTTGGTGATATATGGCTGGCATTGATACAGAAGGAACCAGTTATTAGAAATCTCTAGTATGCTATTTGCCAACTCCTCGGGGTTATAGAATCTATGTTCATTTTCGAACTGGTGTACAGCTAATGTGCTTTGCGGTTGTTTTATATACCTGCCCATGAGACTAAGTCCTGGCTGAAAATCTGTATTATCAGTTAGAGGTGATAATGGGGAGTTTTGTGGGGATAGGTTCGGGTATGCTATTAGAATTTTATTCCAGGTGTGGAATGTCTCTAATATTATTGAATTAGAATTTAGTTCTTGTATAGTCTGCTTCTTTTTTAACCAGCATTGGGACCCTAGGTGTGGTGAATTAGCTATGTCGTGCTCAAGGGCAACCCATACCTTTGTTGGGAAATTTGTGAACCAGTCAATAATACTTTGTAGGAACATTGCCTGTCTATATTTTTCTAGATGTTGCACTCCCAACCACCTGTGCTTTATCGTTGTAAACATTAATTGTCTGTTAATTCTAGCTGGTCTGTTATTCCCCACATATGCAAGTAGTTTTATCTGTAATGAGTTGATAAAGTTTTTGGTAAGAGAAATGGGTAGGGTTTGTAATATGTATAATATCCTTGGAAGGCTATTCATATTTAGAACTGTAATTCTCCAAAGCCAGGATATATTCTTCGATTGCCAGGCTGAAAGGTCAGTAATGATTGTCTGCGGAATAGTGGTATAATTACGTTTAAAAATGTCAGTATTCGTTGGGGCCAGGTGTATACCTAAATATTTTTCTTTCATTTTAAAAGAACATAGCTTTCCTATTTTTTGAGTACTAGTTTCATCACAATTTATAAGGAGTATTTCTGATTTGGATTTGTTAATGAGGAAACTAGAAACTTTATCTACCTCTTTGCAAAAGTTGGGTATGGAAGATATGAGTTCTGTGAGGAAGAACAGAATATCATCTGCGTACAATAGGATTTTATGGGTAGTGTCCACTATCTCAATTCCTTTTTATTGATTGCTGTTCTCCGATCGTGGAGGCTAGAGCCTCCACCATGCAGGCAAACAACAGGGGAGACAAGGGGCATCTTTGCCTAGTGCCGTTTGATATGAAGAAGTGCGATAGTTGACCGTTGACTCTAACCTTGGCTGAGGGGGAGTGATATAGAGCTAGGATTTTTGATATGAATGTTTTGCCTAACTGAAATTTGTGTAACATAGCCTTAAGAAAGTTCCAACAGACGCGGTCGAACGCTTTCTCTACGTCTGTCGAAATCAAGACCTGGGGTAATTTTTGTTTGTGAGTATGTTCAAGTAGGTGTAGTGCCCTGACTGTGTTATCTTTAGCCTCCCTAGATTGGATAAAGCCCACCTGATAATTTTTGATTTGATGTGGGAGTACCTGATTCAGTCTGTTGGCCAGTAGTTTTGCGTATATTTTGAGATCTGAGTTTAGTAAGGAGATGGGTCTAAAATTTTCAACTCTTTTTGAGGTTTGGCTGGTTTTGGCAAAACTGCTATGTGGGCCTCTAAGTTTAAATGCAAGAACGGGTTTTCCTCACTAATAGTGTTAAACAAATCAAGAAGATGGGGTATCAGAAGATCTTTTTACTGTTTATAATAAATATTAGAGTAGCCGTCCGGCCCTGGTGCTTTCCCAAGTGGCAGGTCTTTTATAATATTTTTATTTCCTCATAAGTAATGGGCCCATTCAAGAAATCTATTTGTTCTGTTTTAAGTGTGGGTAATGTTAATTTTTCTAAATATTCATAAATAAGTGTGTTTTTATCATTTGTTGTTGTGGTCTCTTCTGAATTTTTTAAGTTATATAGTCGTTCATAGTATGCTCTGAATGCTGCTGCAATTTGGTCAGTTGTGTAGAGGTCTTTCCCCTTGCCATCTTTTATGTGCATGACATTTGCTTTATTAATTATTTGTTTAAGTTTTCTCGCAAAAAGGGAGCTCCTTTTATTATTTCCTAGTATATTTGTCCTAACCATGCTGCATATTGCTTGCATTCCTTGTCTATGATGTTTTGTATTATGGTCCTACAATCATCTATAGCTTTTAGTGTTGATTTGTCCCTAGGATTATATTTATGTTGCTTTTCAAGGTTGGATAGAGTAGATAGGGTATTATGTAAATAGATTCTTTCTTGTTTTATTTTATGTTTCATACTTATTAGTTCCCCCCCTAACCACAGTCGTGTGAGCTTCCCATAGCAGCCTATTATCTAGAACTGAACATTGATTCAGTGTAAACTATTCCGGAATGGCTTTTTCTATATTAAATGAATTTACTGGATCTCTTAATAGGTTTTCATCAATCTCCAAGTATGTGTGACTGAATTCATTTGAGGCCAATACATTGAGCACCCCACCATTGAATGGTCTGACCACGTTCTAGGAAAAATATTGAGGTCTGGGGATATGAGTAAAAGGTATAGTTTCTCACACTCTGGTATTTCACTCTCCAAGCATCATGAATTGTATGGTCTTTCAGGCATTATCTCTCAACATTGGTAGTTTTTTTTGGGACTGATGAGGTGTGATTAGAGTTGTCTAGGTGCGGATCTAGTGTTAGATTGAAGTCTCCGCCTATTATTAAGAGGCCCTTGGACAATTCTAGTAATACATTTGAGAGTAAAAAGAAATGCCAAGATACAGCGCTACACTACCCTCAGATGAGGGTTGAGTTGCTAAAGATGGTGTCCACGACTAGGAATGTGTATACATAAAGGTTAATATATAATATTGTATTACACAAAGAATATATATAAAACCATGTGAAAAAAAGTACTTAAAAGGTAAAAGATTAAAAAATATATATATAGGATGCAATATTAAAATGTATTAAACAGACATTTTATTAACATAAACTAACAGTTGAAAATACAGTTAAAAATAGGTTCAACAATCTAATGGATTGTCCCATACAATGTCCAAGAAGTTATGTCCTATGTAACATACAAGTGGTTAAGTCCCATACCAAAATGTCCAAAGCAAATGTTCAAAGTTAATATCCAAACAATAGTGTCCAAAAAAATGATAATGTGTCCAAAGTTGGTGTAAAAATCAAAAAGGTGAAAAAATGTTAAAAAATATAAAATATTAAAAATAATTTGTGAAAAGATGAAAAACTGAATAAAAATATATAAAAAATAATATGAGTTGTGATCAGCAACCCATATGGAAGGTATATATTATATGTGATAGTGAATGAATGTCGTGAGGTGTACACCTAAAAAGTGTGTATAAAAATGTGTTTATATAAAAGGGTGTGGTAAAAAATGTGTCATAAAAAATGTGTCATAAAAAAGGATTCAAAATCCTGGTGAAATAAATAAAGTCCAAATAGATCCAAAAAAAATGTGTATATAATTCCAAGTATTCCAAAATGTGAGAGTATAAAGTGCTGGGTTGATGTTCCTCTTCTTAAAAGGTTATCAAATGTAATGGGATATCCTCCTGTACCTAAAAAAGTGTACAGAAAATAGACATAGTGCAATAAAATCACTTTAGAATGGCAACAACAGTATTCTACTCACCAGATGTATTCTGAGCTGCAATACCAGTGTATAGCCAACGCGTTTCGGTCCTCAGGGACCTTTCTCAAGACTGGTAGCAGCTGTCTGGCTTCTACACCTTAAGTGTGTTTTGATAGCCAATGGGATGGTTTGTGGAAATTGCGCCTAAAATTCGCGCCAAAAATTTGCGGTAAAATTTGTGGTTTAAATTCTCATTTAAAATACATTTCCAGAAATTAATAATTATATTGTCCCCCATTTCTATTATGTCAAGAATGAGTACATTGAGTTTTAGGTAAAAATTGTCCATTCTCCTTAGTGTCCGCTCACCGGATGTTTATACCGGATGTTAGGGCCCACCAGAAGTGACGTTTATTTGCAGACCGGAAGTGACACGCTTAATGCGCGTGACATCCGAAAGGAGAAAAAATATATATCATGTATATCAGCCGGTGGGAGTGCCAACTCATTTTGGCACATTGGGGTCATAGTATATTGACTTGGCAAAATGCAAAGTTGCCTATATGAGTGTACATCTATGCAATGGCATTGTTCCCTGTAGTTGTGTCACTACATGAAAAACAATCTCTATGTGAATAAGTTTAATTATATAAAAAGATAAAAAATATATGACATATGAATAAAAATTGGTATTGGTATTTAAAGCTCAGAATGTCTGGTATAGAATAAAAATACAAATATCTGTTATAGAATAAAAATACAAATACAATATATAAAAAATTGTAAGATACAAATAAGGGCATATGGATATCCATGTGTTGTGGGTAAAAAATTAATTTATAAAAATATATATAAAAAAGTTATATAAAACCGTTATGTTGGAGTTATATATTTAATTATTACCTAACATTACGTGAACAGAGGTAGAAATTACTCAAAACAGGAGTCGGTATTCTATTGCATAGTAGTGTGTTTAGAACCTATTACTGTTAATAATATTTCTATCATGAGGATCTCGATGTCCTATATAGTTTCAGGAGTCTGCCAATAGGTTTGGGGGTAGCTTATAAGTACAAATATATAAATATCTAAAAAATATATATTGTAAAAGCTTTTTGAAACCTTAATTTTTAAAAAAAGTTTTTTAACCCCAAAGAAACCTTTTAAAACTTTTTTAAAAAACATTTAAAAATCGCTTTGGTTTTAAGATTTCTTTAATTTTTAATTTTCTTTTAAAATGATTGGTTGAGAGTGGTGCTTGTGTTTGAAACAGTCTACTTTCTTCCCATCTTTCCATCTTTCCTGATTTTCTAGTGTCTTTTGGAGAGTTGAGAGTGGGAGAGAGTTTGTTTTTTGTTTCTCTTATAATAGGTGGAATATTTCCGTATTGCTGTTAAGACCTTTGGGAAAGATGCAGTCTAGCAGGAAGATCCACTTTGATTCTACTCTCAGAAGTTGTTTTTCAAAATCCCCTCCTTTCCAATTTTTGGTGGGTCTACTAATGCCCATATATTTGAAAGTTTTGTTGCTTCCTTTATGTTTTTCTTTAAAATGTTTGTATAGTGGAAAATCTTCCTTTCCCCATTTTATCTGTAAAAGATGCTCGCGGATTCTATCTCGCAGTTTCCTAGAGGTTTGCCCTACATATTGTAGTCCGCATCCACATTCAATTAGATATATGATGCCTGAATCCTGGCATCTGATCATCTCTTTCATATTAAAAGACTCCTGTGTTATATTGGATTTGAATATGTTACTCTTCTTGCCATGTTCGCAAGCCTTGCATGTCAGGCAAGGAAAGAAACCTTTAAGTGGTTTCCCATGTAGATCTTTCATTGTGGTTTTCCTAGTTACTTTGGGGACACTAGGAGCGATCATTGTTTTAATGTTTTTTGTTTTTCTGTAAATGAATGTTGGGGATTCCTTTAGATCTTTCCCAATTATATTGTCCTCTTTCAGAAAGTGCCAGTGCTTCTTTATTATCTTTTCGATTAGAAACCTATTTTCGCTGTATTCAGAGATGAAAGGTACCTGTATGATAATGTCCCTTTCTGGAGTCTTGTCCTTATTTTTGTATTTCAGCATAGACCCTCTATCCATTTTCTCCACTTCTTCAATCGTTCTGTTTATGGTTTCCACATCGTATCCTCTGTCCACGAATCTTTCTTTTAGGATTTTTGACTGTTCTTTCCATTTTCCTCTGTCCGAACAATTCTTTCTGATCCTCATTAACTGTCCTTTCGGGATGTTTGATTTCCATCTGTGGTGGTGACAACTGGTCTGATGGATATAATTGCTACAGTCCACATCCTTAAAGTACGTAGAAGTAGACACTCTTCCTTCTTTTATCGTTATGTCTAAGTCCAGAAAGTGGATATTTTTCTTATTTATCTCGTACGTGAATTTCAAGTTCATGGTGTTATTATTCATCACATTAATAGTGTGTTGGAGGTCTTCCACAGAACCTCTCCATATAATGAGGATGTCATCTATGTATCTTTTGTGTAGGACCAGGTCTGCGCCTGCTGGGCAGGATTCCCAAAAGAGGTTCTCCCATTTACCCATGTATAAGTTGGCGTAGCTAGGCGCAAACCTGGTCCCCATAGCTGTTCCGCATATCTGGTTGTAGAACACTCCTCTGTCGTTGAAGTAATTATGACTGAGGATATAGGAGATACCCTCCACAACAAACTCCCTTTGTTCCTGACTCAATTCTCTGTCCTTGTTCATGAAGTACTCCACTGCTTCTAAACCCAAATCGTGTGGGATACTCGTATAAAGGGCAGTGACATCACAGGTAGCTAATATGTATCGGTCGTCCCATTCTAGACTATTGAGTAGGTTCAGGACTTCTGTGGAGTCCTTAAGATAGGAAGGTAGTTGTTGTACATGTTTCTGAAGTCTTCTATCGATGTATTCTGATAGGTTGCAGGTGATGGAGCCAATACCGGATATGATCGGCCTTCCGGGGGGGTTATCCAACCTTTTGTGTATTTTAGGAAGGTAATAGAATACAGGTATCCTTGGATGTTTCATAGATATATACCTGTATTCCTGATTGTTGATAATACCTTTCCTTTTTTGCTGACAGAAGTATGGAGTCCAGCTCTTCTTTATATCTTCTTGTGGGATCTGAGTTTAGGACCTCATAGGTCTCAGAATCTCCCAAAATCCTGTCTGATTCTTTGTTGTAATCTATTTTGTTTAGGATTACAATGCCCCCTCCCTTGTCGGCCGATTTTACTACATCCCCAACATTCATTTACAGAAAAACAAAAAACATTAAAACAATGATCGCTCCTAGTGTCCCCAAAGTAACTAGGAAAACCACAATGAACCACAATGAAAGATCTACATGGGAAGCCACTTAAAGGTTTCTTTCCTTGCCTGACATGCAAGGATTGCGAACATGGCAAGAAGAGTAACATATTCAAATCCAATATAACACAGGAGTCTTTTAATATGAAAGAGATGATCAGATGCCAGGATTCAGGCATCATATATCTAATTGAATGTGGATGCGGACTACAATATGTAGGGCAAACCTCTAGGAAACTGCGAGATAGAATCCGCGAGCATCTTTTACAGATAAAATGGGGAAAGGAAGATTTTCCACTATACAAACATTTTAAAGAAAAACATAAAGGAAGCAACAAAACGTTCAAATATATGGGCATTAGTAGACCCACCAAAAATTGGAGAGGAGGGGATTTTGAAAAACAACTTCTGAGAGTAGAATCAAAGTGGATCTTCCTGCTAGACTGCATCTTTCCCAAAGGTCTTAACAGCAATACGGAAATATTCCACCTATTATAAGAGAAACAAAAAACAAACTCTCTCCCACTCCCAACTCTCCAAAAGACACTAGAAAATCAGGAAAGATGGAAAGATGGGAAGAAAGTAGACTGTTTCAAACACAAGCACCACTCTCAACCAATCATTTTAAAAGAAAATTAAAAATTAAAGAAATCTTAAAACCAAAGCGATTTTTAAATGTTTTTTAAAAAAGTTTTAAAAGGTTTCTTTGGGGTTAAAAAACTTTTTTTAAAAATTAAGGTTTCAAAAAGCTTTTACAATATATATTTTTTAGATATTTATATATTTGTACTTATAAGCTACCCCCAAACCTATTGGCAGACTCCTGAAACTATATAGGACATCGAGATCCTCATGATAGAAATATTATTAACAGTAATAGGTTCTAAACACACTACTATGCAATAGAATACCGACTCCTGTTTTGAGTAATTTCTACCTCTGTTCACGTAATGTTAGGTAATAATTAAATATATAACTCCAACATAACGGTTTTATATAACTTTTTTATATATATTTTTATAAATTAATTTTTTACCCACAACATATGGATATCCATATGCCCTTATTTGTATCTTACAATTTTTTATATGTTGTATTTGTATTTTTATTCTATAACAGATATTTGTATTTTTATTCTATACCAGACATTCTGAGCTTTAAATACCAATACCAATTTTTATTCATATGTCATATATTTTTTTATCTTTTTATATAATTAAACTTATTCACATAGAGATTGTTTTTCATGTAGTGACACAACTACAGGGAACAATGCCATTGCATAGATTTACACTCATATAGGCAACTTTGCATTTTGCCAAGTCAATATACTATGACCCCAATGTGCCAAAATGAGTTGGCACTCCCACCGGCTAATATACATGATATATATTTTTTCTCCTTTCGGATGTCACACGCATTAAGCGCGTCACTTCCGGTGGGCCCTAACATCCGGTATAAACATCCGGTGAGCGGACACTAAGGAGAATGGACAATTTTTACCTAAAACTCAATGTACTCATTCTTGACATAATAGAAATGGGGGACAATATAATTATTAATTTCTGGAAATGTATTTTAAATGAGAATTTAAACCACAAATTTTACCGCGAATTTTTGGCGCAAATTTTAGGCGCAATTTCCACAAACCATCCCATTGGCTATCAAAACACACTTAAGGTGTAGAAGCCAGACAGCTGCTACCAGTCTTGAGAAAGGTCCCTGAGGACCGAAACGCGTTGGCTATACACTGGTATTGCAGCTCAGAATACATCTGGTGAGTAGAATACTGTTGTTGCCATTCTAAAGTGATTTTATTGCACTATGTCTCTTTTCTGTACACTTTTTTAGGTACAGGAGGATATCCCATTACATTTGATAACCTTTTAAGAAGAGGAACATCAACCCAGCACTTTATACACTCACATTTTGGAATACTTGGAATTATATAAACATTTTTTTGGAGCTATTTGGACTTTATTTATTTCACCAGGATTTTGAATCCTTTTTTATGACACATTTTTTATGACACATTTTTTACCACACCCTTTTATATAAACACATTTTTATACACACTTTTTCGGTGTACACCTCACGACATTCATTCACTATCACATATAATATATACCTTCCATATGGGTTGCTGATCCCAACTCATATTATTTTTTATATATTTTTATTCAGTTTTTCATCTTTTCACAAATTATTTTTAATATTTTATATTTTTTAACATTTTTTCACCTTTTTAAATTTTTCAACCAACTTTGGACACATTATCATTTTTGTGGACACTATTGTTTGGATATTAACTTTGAACATTTGCTTTGGACATTTTGGTATGGGACTTAACCACTTGTATGTTACATAGGACATAACTTCTTGGACATTGTATGGGACAATCCATTAGATTGTTGAACCTATTTTTAACTGTATTTTCAACTGTTAGTTTATGTTAATAAAATGTCTGTTTAATACATTTTAATATTGCATCCTATATATATATTTTTTAATCTTTTACCTTTTAAGTACTTTTTTTCACATGGTTTTATATATATTCTTTGTGTAATACAATATTATATATTAACCTTTATGTATACACATTCCTAGTCGTGGACATCTTTAGCAACTCAACCCTCATCTGAGGGTAGTGTAGCGCTGTATCTTGGCATTTCTTTTTACTCTTAACTTTGGAGTCTGGTTGGGAGACTCCGCCTATATCAGATATAGCTTGTATGGTATTATTGTGGCGCTGATAGATATACATTCATTTGAACTAGTAATACATTTGATAACTGTTTGAAAAACACATCCTGGCGAATATTGGGAGTGTTTACACAAACCAGGGTTACTATGGTATTATACAATTTTCCTGTAACAATCAGGTACCTCCCTGCCTTGTCCTTATGTGTCATTATCATTTAAAAAAAGAATGTTTCTTTTAATTAAAATTCCCACGCCATTTGTTTTAATTGAGTTAGATGCATAAAAAGATTCACCAAATTTATATTTAAATGTTTTAGGTTCTCGGCCTCTTACGAAGTGCGTTTCTTGGAGGAAGATGAGATCACCTTTTTTTATACATTAAATCTTTTAAGACTACACTTCTCTTATGTGGGCTATTGAGACCTTTTGCATTCGCCGTTAATATAGTTAGGCTATTCTGTTTCCTTAATGTCATCTTGTCTAGTTAAATTGTCTAATACTTCTGTGCTGGAACATGCTATATGAGTAGGGGTTGTTTTTTGTGTAAACCTAAGAGTGGACAACTAAACATTTCTGGACCTGGAACATCACAATAATACTGACATATAGCAGTGAAAACCTTACAACTTAGAATTGCATATACCGTGAACATAGTAAACAATTCAATTTTAGCATAAGCCATCTTGTGCAGTGTTTATTGACAGAAGGGGGAATTGCTGGTATACTCTTCTCACAATACTGAACGTAACTTGGAGGGGTAAGAACAACTTTCAAAAGGGAATAACTGGGTTAATATGCATTTCACGATCAGAATAAGGGTTACATCAACATTATTAGTGTGTGTTAAATTTTAACTCTCTAAATTTCAACTCTAACTGAGATTTGTCTCAGTTGTCTCGCTTGTAGCCAAATCTGCTCCTTGTCAGTGAACCTCAGGAAGCGTATTATGATGTCTGTAAGTGTTTGAACAACCCCTGTAAGTATTCAGAGATTTCTGAGAACAGAATGGATTCAGGTACTCCTCTTATCCTCAAATTATTTCTGCGACCCCTGTTATCTAAATCTTCTAGTTTGTCATCTAGAGCTTCCATGTATGCATCTTGTTCATTGGCATGAGATGACAAGGAGTCCATTTCTTTTATGTCCTGTTTCATAGTTGTTAGCTCCGTCTGTATCAGGGACTTCAGGATGTCAAAATCAGCCTTGGTAGGGAGGTTAGCGATATCAAGCTTCAGTTGGTCTGTGTATTCTTTTGAAATTGCCACAGCAGATGGGGTAGCAGCTTGTCCCATCGCAGTAGACTCCATTTTCTTCTTAAATGGAAAGAGTTCACAGCTGCATTCATTACTTTTTTTGGAAATAAGAACCTGGCCACCAGGAGGAGGCAAAGACACCACAGCCAAAGGCTTAAATACTCCGCCCACTCCCCTCAACCCCCAGTCATTCTTTGCCTTTCGTCCCAGGTGTCCTGAGCCTTTGAGAAGTATCTATATACGACTTCTAGACCTAGCTCCTTGGAGCGTTGGACTTTAGCTAGTGGTGGTTCCTTCCTTTGGCTGGGGCTTTCGAGTTCTTCTCGCTATCCGGATTCTCTGGATATGCACCCATATCCCTTGTGTCTGGCTTTTTGGCCAGTTGGGGTGTTTGGTTCTAGGGTAAGGTTTGCCTGAACTATTAGGTGTCCGGACCTGTTTTTCTCCCTGAGACTTCCGGTTGCCGAAGCTTTGCTTGGCCTTTTTCATGACCCAGTTTTGGGTGGTTTTGGAATCTTGGATCTCAGGGCTGGTCGGGTGTTCCATGGTAGTGGAACTTGGGCTATGTCCTTGCTCCATCTACCTGACCTTTTCATGGTTGACCATATTTTCTGAGTATTTTTTACTCTTTGCTGCAGAGTAGCCCATGTCATCTAGTGGTTAGCTGTGTGGCTTGCGCCTCAAGGGTTGTTGGTTCATACCCAGCTGCTGGCGCTGGATGTCCAATTTCTGGTGTGCCTTAGGGTTGTGTTCCTGTGGATTCCCTGCTCTGCAGGCGAATGGGTTGGCTGTGCCTCTGCTGGGCAAGCTACTTGTAGGGGGGTCCTTTTCTACGACATCTGTGTTGAAAATGTATCTTCCCATTAGCCGGTGGCTTTGGACCTTGAGGACAGTTGTTGCCCTTCCGGCATCATACCTTTTTCTTTAGGGGATATTCTCCACCCTTTGGAGATGGAGTCCTTGCTTGGGGCTTCTCCTGGATGGGAGGCGGCAAGGTGGGGTTGGTTCCCCCTGGGGTCTTGCTGACTCCAAGTCAGACTTGTTGGGCCTTTATTTTGATAGATCCTTAGGTCTATGGCCTTATTATATGTTTTCAGAGTCGGGTTGTACTTGTGCTCTGTGGGGATGGCTGTGCTGTCCTTATGCTCGTTCCTGTACCTGTTTCGGGATTCTTTTGTTCCCCTGTCTTGGATCCCTGAGGCTGGGTTGGTCCAGCTGGGTGTGGTTCTACAGGTCAGGATGGCCGAGCGGTCTAGGGCGCTGTGTTCAGGTCGTAGTCTCCTCTGGATGTGTGAGCTTTGTTGAGTCTATCCTGTTAGCTCAGTCTGCTAGGGTATAGATTTTCCTTCAACTTGCTCCATTGATTTCAGAAGAGGGTTTACTCTTCCTTCGGGTTCTGAGGGTATCCTCTCCTTCTCTGGGGGCCTCGATTGTGGTTTTGTGTTCCCCTTTTTAGGGACCTGTGTGTAGGTCCAGCGACTTAGGTTGCCTGGAGTGTGCCCTCTGTCCGGGCGTTGCTTTTGCGGTCTGTTTCTCCGGGCGTTGCTTTTGCGGTCTGTTTCTTGCTTGACTGCTTCTTCCTCGCAAGTACCCTCTGTGTCTTCTTGTTATGGACTCTGTGTTCTCAAACTTGGGGTTTTTCACCTTGGGTGTATTACACACTTTTTCATGGTCGAATGCTTTGCTATTCTATGGTCAGACACTAGGAGGACTTTGCCTCTTCAGTTGCATTCCGTGCTTGCAGGATGCTGGAGAGACGTCTGTTCTGTCTCTGTGCCCGGTCTTATCTTGAGTTTCGCTTGGTATAGGTGTGGCCTCCTTTCCCTGTTTGGGCCCCTTTGGGTCTCTGTGACCTGAGCTCACTCTTGAAGGTGTTCTTTCATTTTTTGTATTAGGAGACCTTTCAGTTTCCTCGGTTCTCCTTTGCCTTGTCTCCTTGGGGGTTTCGGCTGGTGTCCCCTTCATTTGTGGGGGTGAGCGGTGGGTAGACCGTCTGTTGGGCGACGGTGTCTCCTGGAGGACTGTTGGCTCAGTCGAGTCTGTTTATCTCTAGTTTGGCTTCTGGAATCAGGGTCCTTGGGGCTTTTCCTTAAAAAAAATTCTTCAGACGAAGCGGGGTTTTTTATTGGGTAGAGGTTCAGGCCTGGTGCCCTCAGTATGGGCCGCTTATTGTACCTTCCCGTCTTGGCATTCAGTGTTCTCTATAGCTTGGGTGTTGTTTCCCAAAAGTAATGAATGCAGCTGTGGACTCTTTCCATTTAAGAAGAAAAACATATATTATGCTTACCTGATAATTTACTTTTCTTCTGATGGAAAGAGTCCACAGCTCCCTACCCGTAATTTTATGTAGGGCGTCCTTATATTCTTCTGGCACCTTTCACCCTGATATTTCTCCTACTGTTCCTTGTTCCTCGGCAGAATGACTGGGGGATGAGGGGAGTGGGAGGAGTATTTAAGCCTTTGGCTGGGGTGTCTTTGCCTCCTCCTAGTGGCCAGGTTTTTATTTCCCAAAAGTAATGAATGCAGCTGTGGACTCTTTCCATTAGAAGAAAAGTAAATTATCAGGCAAGCATAATTTATGTTTTCTGTGTGATTATTTTCTTGTGGTTGGAAAAAGTTGCTTACTGAAACTGGAGTATTTGCTTGATTTTTTAATAATTTATTCTGTGTGTTTAGTCTCTTAGAAGCCATCACTGAGAAACAGATTTTATGAAGAAAGTAACCTCCTACTGGCGTTATGTATCCCAGTTCACCTTCCCATCAGATATTAAGCTGTGTATGCAAGAAGCATAATGGAGTATAAGGCCAATGAAAGCCACGTGGAGTATATTTCAGTTAGCAGCACTTTGTGTAATGGGCTGTTTTCACTTATAAAATTACTTGTTGCTGAGTTTATTTATTATGGGCTGTTTGCTTTAATAAATGTCCCAATGCCTCCTATGGGGATGTTATGTGTTTATAGGCTTTACTATTCATGGGGCTCGCCCCACATCCTTCTCCCAAGACAGAAGTTTTCTATTATAGGTGCGCACCGTTATTCTGTGCAAATGGCAGTCTATAGCTTAGTTAAATAATGTACATATGCTCTTCACCCGCCTCCTGCACCTCAACACCATATAGCAGTTTGATTACCTCCACATCGTTCCTTGTATCCAATGCACTTTGCTTCTGTGATCGCTACAGAGTACTCCTAGACCATTTACAGGCGGTCAGGGCTTGGGCCTGCACGGCAGTACCAGTGTGGCTATGGAGTTGTTTTGTGCTCCACTCCCCCCGCTTGAATCGTAGGAAGTAATATTCCCTGCTACTCCTGCAGGTTTCCGCTGCTCATAGAGCGACCCACAGCCGATAAATTCTCCTTCCAACTTCTATTTTTTTTGTGAGCTTCGTCAGACCCGCTCAGAACCTCAGAAACTTGCAGCCATTTCCAGCTTGGCCTCGCTCCGCCCCCGCATGCAATTGTATTTTATGTTGTTTTTAATATTTAATTAAATTATTTCTCTCTACAATAAATTAACAATATCCTATATAAAAAACACTAAATATATCAACTAATAAAAAAATCTGAAAACCCTTTTTGTTTTGTAAAATTCTTAAAACTCCAATGATCTCTATCAGGAGAAAGCATCATAGATTTCCATAGCAATACATCAGTTTAATATGCAGTCTTTTTAAATGGTATAACACCGGACTGATTTAACTGACCACCCTGCTAAAATATGAGCCAATATTAAGCTAATATTTTTTTTTCAATGTTTGTTGTGTAAATCATTAAAGGGACAGTCTAGGCCAAATTAAAATTTGATGATTCAGATAGGGCATGTCATTTTAAACAATTTTTCAATTTACTTTTATTACCAATTTTGCTTTGTTGGCTAATTTCTTAGACCTTGAAGGCCACCTCTTTTCAGAATGTATTTTAAGTTTTTCACCACTAGAGGGTGTTAGTTCACGTATTTCATATAGATAACACTGTGCTCGTGCACGTGAAGTTATCTGGGAGCAGGCATTGATTGGCTAGACTGCAAGTCTGTCAAAAGAACTGAAATAAAGGGGCAGTTTGCAGAGGCTTAGATACAAGATAATCACAGAGGTTAAAAGTATATTATTATAACTGTGTTGGTTATGCAAAACTGGGGAATGGGTAATAAAGGGATTATCTATCTTTTAAAACAATAAAAATTCTATGGTAGACTGTCCCTTTAAATCAATTTATATTAAACTATGCAATTAATATGTTTTGTCAATAGCTTAAAGGGACAATAAAGTCAAAATTAAACTTACATTACTGAGAGCATTCAATTTAAACAATTTTCCAAATGTACTTCTATTATTTAATTTGCTTCATTCTCTTGATATCCTTTGTTGAATAGCATAAGCATATCTAGGTAGGTTGAGGAGCAGGAAATAACTAATGTGAGCTAACTGGTGGCTTACATATGTGCTTCTGGTCATTGGCCACCTCATGTGTTCAGCTAGCTCCCAGTAGTGCATTGCTGTTCCTCCAATAAAGGATACCAAGAGAAAGAAGCTAATTCGATAAAATAAGTACATTGTGCGCTCTATCGGAATTATGAAAGAAAAATTTTTGGTTTCAGATTTCTTTTATTCCTTTTAGTAACAGTTATAAATAATGGAAAATGTTATAATACTTCAAAGTATTACACTGCCCCCACCTGGCTAAATTCTAATGCCACTGGCTTACAATATTTTCTGAGAACACTCAAATGATTTCTGTTATCATTGTGTTTGATTATTCATTCTATTTGTATACATTTTAAAATGAAATAATCTTTCTAAATAAAGTTTATTATGATACATGAATACAATAAATTCAGCTAGATTACGAGTTGTGCGTTATGAGGATGGATGTCCGGTCTTCCAAAACTGTAAGTGGATCTTCGGGTGTTAGTTAGGTTTTATTAAGGGTTTATTGGGTGGGTTTTATTTTTAGCTTAGGGTTTGGGCAACAAAAAAGAGCAGAATGCCCTTTTAAGGGCAATGCCCATCCAAATGCCCTTTTCAGGGCAATGGGTATCTTAGATTTTTTAGATAGAATTTTATTTGGGGGGGTTGGTTGTGTGGGTTTTACTGTTGGAGGGATGTTTGTATTTTTATTTTCCAGGTAAAAGAGATGATTTCTTTGGGGCAATGCCCCGCAAAAGGCCCTTTTAAGGGCTATTGGCAGTTTAGTTTAGGCTAGGGGTTTTATTATTTTGTTTTTATTTTTTTTTTTTTATTTTGTAATTAGTTTAAATATTTGATCATTTCTTTTTTATTTTGTGTAATTTAGTGGGGGTTTTTTTTGTTGTAATTTAGTTAATTGTATTTGATTAATGTAATTTATTGAATTTTCGTGTAATGTTAGGTTTTACTGTAAGACAGGTTAGGTTTTATTTTACAGGTAAATTTGTATTTATTTTAACTAGTTAGTTAGTAAATAATTAATAACTATATAATAACTAATCTACCTAGTTAAAATAAATACAAACTTACCTGTGAAATTAAAAATAAAACATAAGCTAGCTACAATATAACTATTAGTTATATTGTAGCTAGCTTAGGTTTTATTTTACAGGTAAGTATTTATTTAGTTTTAAATAGGAATTATTTAGGTATTAATTGTAATTTTTATTTGGAATTATTTGAATTATGTTAAAGTTAGAGGGTGTTAGGGTTAGGGCTACGTTAGGGTTAGGTTTAGGGGATATAACTTTAGTGTAGTGGTGGCAACATTGGGGGCAGCAGATTAGGGGTTATTAAGTGTAGTTAGGTGGCGGCGATTTTGAGGACAGCAGATTAGGGGTTAATAACAGTAATGTAGGTTGCTGCGACGTTGGGGGCGGCAGATTAGGGGTTTAAAAGTGTAGGTAGGTGGCGGCAACATTGGGGCAGCAGATTAGGGGTTAATAAATTTATGTAGGTGATGGCGACATTGGGGGCGGCAGATTAGGGGTTAATAAGTGTATGTAGGTGTCGGCGATGTCGGGGGCGGCAGATTAGGGGTGTTTAAACTCGGGGTTTATGTTAGGGTGTTAGGTTTAAACATAAAAAATGTTTTCCCCATAGACATCAATGAAGCAGCGTTATGGAGTTTTACGATGATTGCAGGTGTAAGGCTTTTTTTTAGCCGGCTCGAGCACGTAACAGCAGCTCAAAGCAGCGCTGGTATTTGTGTGTGGTATGGAGCTCAACGCTGCCATATCGTCCGCAAACGCCGGCTTTTTTTAAACTTGTAATAGCAGCGCTATAGGGAGTGAAATACAGCCGAAAATGCTGCAGTCGTTAAAGGGACAGTCTAGTCCAAAATAAACTTTCATGATTTAGATAGGGCATGTAATTTTAAACAATTTTCCAATTTACTTTTATCACCAATTTTGGTTTGTTCTCTTGGTATTCTTAGTTGAAAGCTTAACCTAGAAGGTTCATATGCTAATTTCTTAGACCTTGAAGGCCGCCTCTTAAGAATGCATTTTAACAGGTTTTTCACCACTAGAGGGTGTTAGCTCCCAGGTAACTTCATGTGCATGAGCAGTGTTATCTATATGAAATTCATGAACTATCACTGATTGGCTAAACTGCAAGTCTGTCAAAAGAACTGAAAAAAGGGGCAGTTTGCAGAGGCTCAGATACAAGATAATCACAGAGGTAAAACATATATTAATATAACAGTGTTGGTTATGCAAAACTGGGGAATGGGTAATAAAGGGATTATCTATCTTTTAAAACAATAACAATTCTATTGTAGACTGTCCCTTTAATTTCCCTATAGCGCTCAAAACTCGTAATCTGGCTGTTTATTTTCAGTGCACATGAAAATGAAACAATGATCTGCTTTGAGCTCTTATATCTAAAAAAAAAATCAACTTGCTTAAAAAATTAATCTACAAACCAAAAATATGTTAATTTATGTGAGTTTTAGCCATGTCTAGTCATTTTCTATAGACTCTGATTGTTTTTGTCCACTATATACAGTATATCAAATGCTAGTTTGCTACTTTACTTGTTATTTTTACAGTGCTTGTAAATCAATACTGGGATGAAAACAACTGGTAAAATGTGTTATTCAAATCCACAGATAAATGTATTTAAAAAATTAGGGTCATTACATAAACTACTGAGGGACAACTGGCGGCACTCCTGTTTGTGGCCCCCTGGGGGAAAAAAGTAGAAATAACAATGTATGCCATAGTTTGTGTGGCTCCAGTATAAAGCAGAACTAGAAATGTGGGGGTGACCATAATGCAATAAAAATTACTCAAGAAGGAAGAACAGCAGACAGATGCTATCATTTTTGTTTATTTAATTTTAGTGCCCTTCTAAAATGTTTATCTGTGGCCCCAGAAGGTTGGAAGGTTGCCAACACTGACTATGAACACAGTTAAACTATGGCTGTATGAATAAAATATTTAATGATGATTTTCACACTTTCACCTTCCAAAATGTGACAATACATGAGGGGAGCTCTTATTTATACTAATGGTTTTATAGATTACAGAGGCTTATTACAACAAGGTTTCTGAGAACTTGCCCCTGAGGAATGGTATAATGTTTTATTAATGCTCTGTATATAATGATTAATAGATGAAAAAGTGATACCTCTTTCTCTCTCCATTTCCCTCACAGGAATTACTTCTGAGGGTGTGTACAGAACTGTGGGTAGTAACATCCAAGTGCAGAAGCTTCTCAATGCCTTCTTTGGTAAGAATGAAGTCACCTACTGGCATCAGTTCACTTTGCATAATGTTCCAGTGAGTGGTGTTGTAGAAAAGATTCCTGGCTTACTGACCTTTAGCACAAGGATGTCCTGACTAATGATTAAAGCTGGAGTATGACTTAAGGAATATATTATTTTAGTTTATACTTACATCAAGGTTGTGATTCCAAAACTTCTCTGAGCTTTACAAAGCAGTTGTGGTCTAATAGTTCTATTTCTTGAGCTGCATGGGAGAGGATACAAGTTCAGGTGCCATTAGTAGACTGATTGTATCATTTGGTGCATTATTTAAATGAACCTGTCTTGGAAAATAATTGTTAGGGACTGATGTGAATGATCATGTGCTCTGACTTAACCAATCACTATGCAGCATGTTACATGTTCAGGTAAATTTCACCATACGTTAAGGGACACGAAACCTACATTTTCATGATTCAAATAGAACATGCAGTTTTAAATGTTTCCAATTTATATCTATTGTCTAATTTATTTGTTCTCTTTTCTATCCTTTGTTGATAAGTATACCTAGGCAAGCTGCTGATTGGTGGCTGCAAATATATGTCACCTCATTGGCTTTCAGTTAGCTTCCAGTAGTGCATTGCTGCTCCTTCAACTTAGGATATGAAGAGATGGAGGCAAATTAGATAATAGAAATACATTAGAAAGTTGTT
This sequence comes from Bombina bombina, assembly GCF_027579735.1. Taxonomy (NCBI): domain Eukaryota; kingdom Metazoa; phylum Chordata; class Amphibia; order Anura; family Bombinatoridae; genus Bombina; species Bombina bombina. Next base: position 624,650,446 of record NC_069499.1, on the reverse strand, counting down.
TAAAATCATATGCACTATCTGAATCGTGAAAGAAAAAATATCTTTCATGTCCCTTTTATATTTTTGCCTGGCCATCTTAAAGGGATATAAAACAGTCTATTTAATTGTTGTAATAAATGGTTATACCACTGCACCACTGCAATATGTATTATTCATCACTTTAAAATGATGTTACCTTTTAATTACTTTTTATTTTAAGTTAATTTGTGCAGTGTCCATTAGTTTCTGTCACAGACCTACAAAGAGGCTGGGACCTCAGCAGGAAGACAAATTAACATTATTTCCTTATAAGTATTGCTAGGAGTCACGTACCTGCTAGCTGCAATTGCATGGTTCAAATAGGGCATGTAATTTTAAACAACTTTCAAATTTACTTTTATCACCAATTTTGCTTTGTACTCTTGGTATTCTTAGTTGAAAGCTAAACCTAGGAGGTTCATATGCTAATTTCTTAGACCTTGAAGGCCGCCTGTAATCTGAATGCATTTTGACCACTAGAGGGCATTAGTTCATGTGTTTCATATAGATAACATTGAACTAGGAGTGAGGACTGATTGGCTAAAATTCAAGTCTGTCAAAATAACTGAGATAAGGAGTCTGCAGAGGCTTAAATACAAGGTAATTACAGAGGTAAAATGTGTATTATTACAACTGTGTTGGTTATGCAAAACTAGGTAATGGGTAAAAAAGAGATTATCTATCTTTTTAAACAACAACAATTCTGGTGTTGACTGTCCCTTTAAGTTCAGTAATAGTGGCTCTCATCTCGCTGTAGGCAGTAACTTTGCTCTTTTAGCATGAAAACAAGTAAGTTGTTTGCTGTATATTTGTTTATTTTTTGTTTACTTCAATTTAACATATTTGTTATCCCTTTAAGGATGGTCATATTAACAATTATATATATTTATTATGCTGCTTGTGGAAGATAATAAATGTGTGTTTGTAGGTTCTTTGTTCTACTAAAGTTTGTTCTTCCTCAAGTGAAGTTCCAATCACAGTGCTGTCTTCTATGTGTGTGTTTCAGACCCTAAATGTCCTGGGAATGTGGATCTTCAGAGCAATGACTATGACATTAAGACTATCACAAGCTCTCTCAAGTTCTACCTCAGGTATCTCAACAAAAAAATGTAAAATGCATGCACCAGTATCAAAGAATGAGTGCAATTTCAAATGAATGCAATTATAAATACCTTTTATTTCTGGATGACATGAACAAGAAGTGCACAGTTGCTCATTGTTTCAGGGACTTGCAGGGCTGCTGATGCACAAATCCAACCATATTTTATGCAGGTGCCCTTCCCCACTATCCTGTGTGACCCTGAAACTTTGTGTATTTTTGTTCCATGTAATTCAGAATAAATATATTCTTATATAAATATCTAGTTAGTAGTGGTCATTATGACCTATAGTCTACAAAAGGTGTCTGGTGAAACAGTGCTGTAATATTACTCTGCATTCACAGCTTTTGAGGCTTTGCGGAGTCGGCTTGTATGACGAACTGCGCCGCAGATATAAGAAGCAGAAACTGCTTCTTTCGCTTCTCTGCCATCTGAGAGGTGAGACGATCAATCACCCTAACACTTGCTTGTTCTGGTGTGATTGACATGCCCTGCTCTGGCGCAATAGGTTACTCAGGAGCAGGGGATGGCATTGCACAAGAAAGCTCTTGTGCAATGCTAAAATTCACCACACAATGCAGCATCACAAGCGGCTATTGCAGGAGGACAGGTTCTCTACTGCAAACCCGTCTGCCTGCAAGCATGTTAGATTTTGGGATGTGGGATGTTTAATCGCACCCTTTCACATTACAGTGACACGTGAACTACATAAATCATGGATTGGAGAGATCACTTGGCGCTGCAGAATATGTTAGCATAATCACTTCCTTCAGTGTATGGTAACATATGATACATAATAGGAGCAGTATTAACTCCTCCCCTTTCCACCTTTTAATGACACAGTACCCAATGAATTGCCCAGATTATTGTATGTGTGTTAGATATTATTTAATTATATATATTTTTCCCCCCAGGAATTTGTCAGAACCAATCATGACTTACAAACTACACCGTGATCTTGTTTCTGCTGCAAGTAAGAATCCTCTTCTATATCCAGCTGAGTAATATATTTAAAGGGACATCAAACCTTAATTGTTTCTTTCATGATTCAGATAGAGCATCCAATTTAAAACAACTTTTCATTATACTTTTATTATTAAGTTTACTTCATTCTTTTGGTGTCCTTTAATAAGGAAAAGCAATGCATTACTAGGAGCTAGCTGAACACATCTGGTGAGCCAAGGAGAAGGGGCATATATGTGTAGCCACCAATCAGCAGTAAATGGGAACATTGTTTGAAATTGTATGCTCTATTTAAGTTATGAAAGAGAGGTTTTGATTTTCATGTCCCTTTAACTCATTAAAGCATTTTATTATTATTAAATACGTTTGTTGCAAATCATGGTTAACCCTTACAAGTTAGTCTTGTGCTTGGGAGCCAGAATGCATTGTTATTTCTAAGTCACGGCCAGTGGACTAATCTGGAGCATCATACGCATGTGGGTACCAGTTAACAGCCATGCACTGCTGAAGAACAACATGAGTTTAAATATGAAAGCCTTTTTCAGAACTGTAATGCAAACAAGACAATAAGCATTTGATTAATAATAAAATAATTTTATAAAAGACATTTAAAATTAACAAAAAAAAAATTCACTTGGATAAATACACTTTTTAAAGCCAGTTCCCACAAGTGACCATCTATAAATAGCAATTACACTATGTCTGCCCTAAGAAATAATTGCTGCGTTATATGTACGTTATATACATATTGTAATATGTTTATGTATCAGGTCACACCAATGTGTGATAATTGTTTATATTGTTTTTTTGTAGTTTTAGTCAATACTTGATTGCACATTTCTAAACAATTAAAATGATATTGTTGCTGGGCAAAAGTATATAAAAACATAATTATAAGTCACTTGGAGCGCAGTGTTGTTCTGCCTCGACCAAACATATATGCATGGTGAGATATTAAAAGTTGTTGGTTAAAATACATTCTAACCAAAGTGAAATTTTTACCAAAGCATTTTGACCTTCGCCAATACGTAAAGAGCACAACCCATACATTTAGCAGTAATAGCGCTCTCATTGTACCCTTATTACAAGTCATTGGTTAAGTGTTGCGCTCGGGCACAATCTGAACTACTGTTTTTGCGTTTAGCACTTTTGATTGTTTTACTGCGCACATAAACTGATTATATTTAATTTGCATGTTTCCTTCAGAGTCAGAAAATTTGGATTACCGTCTTGGTGCAATTCATTGTCTGGTTTATAGATTGCCTGAAAGCCATCGGAGTATGCTGGAACTTCTCATTCGCCACCTGTCCAGGTAAATGACAAACATGTTTTGTGTGACATGCCGACCCAGTGACGTGACAGATTTTGCTATGCTTTCTTGGTTTGGAGATCCAATTTCTTTCTATAGTATCATAATCATTATTAATTACTTTTTAACCAACCTTAAGAAGCTATAAGATGAAGTTTGGAAAAGTCATCAGAAAGAAATGACCGTATTACTTCATATTTGACAAAAAGAGAACAAGCATGCAAATTTACAATAATAAGAGGCTATATATCATTCAGCCTCCAGAGTGAAGTGATGATTGTTTTCTGAGAAATACTCAAAAACAACAGTCCCATGCTAAAAAAGTCCTTCAAATCGCAAGTTCTTTTTAGAGTCTGAGTATCCAGTGCATAGGCAGTAAGAGTGTGGGTATCTCTGGGTGTTTAGGCTTAGTCCCAAAAGTACATCTGGTAAGTATAGTACTTATCTTTTCACCATAAGTTGGTGCAGAGAGTTCTCAATGGCTGCAAGCTGTGCTGCGACATCCCCCTCCTGTAGCCAGGAACTTAGAAAGTGTATCAAGTAGGACCATTTCTGCCAACGAAGCCGGTCAGGCGAGAAAGCCCTCAAGTCTCATCCGCAGGTAATGTCCCAAGTTGGCTGTTCAGATCCTCCGCCGCCGTGGGCGTAGTGTCACCCTCGTGGGTTCCTGGATAACTGACGTCAGTACGTTCCATGCCTGCAATAGGCGTAGGAGGTGGGGTAGGTATACGTCTCAGGCGGTCTGCACCAATCAGAGATGGGATGAGCAAGCGGCTTCAGAATGCTTAAGCGGTATTTCCTCCCGCTAAATCAGAACAAAGTCCAGAGCAAAAGAAAGCAATACTGAGCCCAAAGCTTGATGCTAGTAGCGGTTTATTCAGCAATGCCAAATAATAAAGGAGAAACATTCAAACAAATGCCTGATGCGTTTCGCACATGCTCACATGCGCTTCATCAGAGGCTGGTGATTCTAGAAGCATGGGGGCTTAAATAGGGTAAAATGGCCAATCATTGCTGAGTATTATATGTCCAATAAAAATGTTTTGGGTATTGACAGCTTAATCGTGACGGCCAATCTCCTCCAAGTCTCCATGCTTCTATTTTTTCTGGTGAATGATTTATTGACAATAAATCCATCAATACAGGATATACTTGCTAAAAATACATACATATTGGGGTACAGTAGGATATAATTGAACAGAGCCATATTAGCTGTTTTTTGTCTTGCATGGTTATACATAACAGAACCAGAGGCGTAACTAGAAACCACAGGGCCCAGATGCAATAATCTAAGAAGCCCCCCCCCCCCCCAAAAAAAAAAAGGTGAATTTGATACATATCTTTTTTTTTTTTTTTTTTTTACATTTAACACAGAAAAAAAAAAGGATTACATGTCTACAAAAGGAGGTACCCTGTGCCCAAAGTCTGTGAGTTGGTTGGACCCCCTATTACTGTATATAGTGACACAGTTTAACCCACAAGTACTGTATGTAGTGAGTTAGTGACACAGTCTGTAATCTGCCGGTGAGATGGCTGGCCTGACCCTACCCATCCCAGTACTTTATAAAGTGACCACAGTAGTCTGTGACATGGTCCAGCCCCCCCGGCTCTATATAGTGGTACTGTATAGTGACACTGTTTACCCCCCGCCCCCCCTATTATGTAGTAACAAGGTCTGTAACTTGCTGGTTCCACAAACATACACACCCACATACATGCATAAATACACACACAGTCATATACACACATACACACACACACACATACATGCATAAATACACACACAGTCACATACATACACACACACATAAACACCAATGGGTAAAACAGAAACACTAACCCCTGTAGTCAGAGACAGAGACACTAGTGAAGCATCACGTCACACTCACATGATATCAGTGCAGGCAGTGTCAGGTCAACGTTTTTATTGGAAAAAAAAAGGAAGGAAAAAAAAAAAGATTTTTTTTTAAGCTGGGCCCCCACCCTCAGGGGCCCGTTTGCAGTTGCAACCTCTGCATCCCCTGTAGTTCCGTCCCTAACAGAATGTATAAATTGCCCTATATAGAGCAAAAATAACATGTCTAAGCAGTACAGCGGCATCATACTAAATGTGTCCATGACAATGTTCAATTTTCTCATTCGTACAATACAAAAATTATAAAACAACTGTGTTAAATAAAAAATATAAGATAATTTTTTTTCAAGAAATGCTAAAAGGATTTTTTTTTAAACAAATATAGTTAAAGCTATGTTTTCAGGACATGGTTACAAAACAATAATTAAACTAATGAAGGGTATTATTACTTACAGCGAATGGGCCAATCCATATCTGGCCCTATACAGTGGGCACTACTAGATGTGGATATTTATAAACCTGGGCTCTGTGATCTTTGTTTGTAATGAAAATATCTCAGTTACGCTAGGTATAGATAAATGCATCTAGTTCTAGATGATAGTAGGGTCCTTCTTTAAGAGAAAAGAAGAAGTTAAGTAATCAAGATTTAGATATTTAAGTATAGTTCTATCTTATTATAGTATAGTTCTATCTTAAACCTGAAACCTTATTACCAGAAAAAATCATAAAATTCTAAATACAATAAAAGTTTCATACTGGAGGAAAGGGTAACCAAAAAAACAGGTTGGGCTAAATGTGTCTATTAATTATCAAGAACAATTAAGCAAGTATGTCTTGATTACTTTACTTCTTCTTTTCTCTTAAGCTGGTTACCTTTAGGACCCTACTATCATCTAGATGCATTTATATATACCTAGCGATATTGAGATATTTTCATTACAAACAAAGATCCCAGAGTCCAGGTTTATAAATATCCACATCTAGTAGTGCCCACAGTATAGGGCCAGATATGGATTGGCCTATTCACTTTAAGTAATAATACCCTTCATTAGTTTAATTATTGTTTTGTAACCATGTCCTGAAAACATCGCTTTAACTATATATATTAAAAATAAAAAATAAAATTTTTTTTAGTAAAATTGTTATCTTGTATTTTTTATTTAACACAGTAGTTTTATCATTTTTGTATTGTACGAATGAGAATCTTGAACATTGTCATGGACACATTTAGTATGATGTCTCTGTACTACTTAGTCATGTTATTTTTGCTCTATATAGGGCAATTTGTACATTCTGTTATGTATAACCATGCAAGACAAAAAATAGCTAATATAGCTCTGTGCAATTACATTCTAATGTACCCCAATATGTATGTATATGTATATTGATGGATTTATTGTTAAGAAATCATTCACCAGAAAAAATAGAAGCATGGAGACTTGGAGGAGATTGGCCGTCACGATTAAGCTGTCAATACCCAATACATTTTTATTGGACATATAATACTCAGCAATGATTGGCCATTTTACCCTATTTAAGCCCCCATGCTTCTAGAATCACCAGCCTCTGATGAAGCGTATGTGAGCATACGCGAAACGCATCAGGCATTTGTTTGTTTGAATGTTTCTCCTTTAATATTTGGCATTGCTGAATAAACTGCTTCTAGCATCAAGCTTTAGGCTCAGTATTGCTTTCTTTTGCTCTGGACGTTTTACTTCATAGATAGGCTGTTAGATCACTGTATTTATAATTAAAGAGCATATTTTGGGGAAACAGACGTAGAAAATTAATTTACTAGATTAACTCACTCTAACTCTGTATTCCTCCTCATGTTTAATGTTCATCTTTGCACTTTCTTAGTTTTCGTGTTTCGTCCATCATCTTCTGTTTTTTTACTGATTCACTCCTGTTCTCTTGTAGAGTATGTGAATACAGCAAGGAGAACCTCATGACTCCCTCTAATATGGGAGTGATTTTTGGCCCAACCCTTATGAGGGCCCTGGAGGACACAGTGGCTGCAATGATGAACATCAAGTTTCAGAACATTGTTGTGGAGCTCCTCATTGAACACTGTGAGAAGGTATGTACCACAAAATCCTAACAGTATCTTTGGACCCAAAAATAAGAGTATTGGCATAAAAACACATAGAACCGATCTGTGTGAGAGAGAATATACCTCACAGTGGCCTAAATTCAGTAAAAAACCCATTTGTTAAACTAATATCTAGCTGCAAGTTATGTATCATTCTCCATTGAGCCACATCTGTCTGGTTAGCACTCACCGCTGTGCATAGAATGAGTTGCATTGTGAAGGATACAGGCATCACAAAGACACCTTCAAAAGCTTACTGAACAAATGAATTACAACAAATAAAAAAAATCTCCTCTATAAAACATTTTTACACTAACATATGCAAATAAAAAATAAAGACAAATAGCGCAAGATATGACAGACAAATAGCACAAGCTATGACAAAGATAAATAGCACAAGATATGACAAAGACAAATAGTGCAATATATGACAAAGACAAATAGCACAAGATATGACAAAGACAAATAGCACAAGATATGACAAAGACAAATAGCACAAGATATGACAAAGACAAATAGCACAAGAAATGACAAAGACAAATAGCACAAGATATGACAAAGACAAATAGCACAATATATAACAAAGACAAATAGTGCAAGATATGACAAAGACAAATAGTGCAATATATGACAAAGACAAATAGCACAAGATATGACAAAGACAAATAGCACAAGATATGACAAAGACAAATAGCACAAGAAATGACAAAGACAAATAGCACAAGATATGACAAAGACAAATAGCACAAGATATGACAAAGACAAATAGCACAAGATATGACATAGACAAATAGCACAAGAAATGACAAAGACAAATAGCACAAGATATAACAAAGACAAATAGCACAAGATATGACAGACAAATAGCACAAGATATGACAAAGACAAATAGCACAAGATATAACAAAGACAAATAGCGCAAGATATAACAAAGACAAATAGCGCAAGATATAACAAAGACAAATAGTGCAAGATATAACTAAGACAAATAGCGCAAGATATAACAAAGACAAATAGCACAAGATATGACAAAGACAAATAGCACAAGATATGACAAAGACAAATAGCGCAAGATATGACAAAGACAAATAGCACAAGATATGACAAAGACAAATAGCACAAGATATGACAAAGACAAATAGCGCAAGATATGACAAAGACAAATAGCGCAAGATATGACAAAGACAAATAGCGCAAGATATAACAAAGACAAATAGCGCAAGATATAACAAAGACAAATAGCGCAAGATATGTCCTGCAAGATGAGCTACCTCACAAGGACAGTAGGGTGTTTATGAATTCTGTATCCTGGGCTGAGATGCAGGTGAAAAATCGTAGCCAGGCTTTTAGAACTTTACCTAAAAATCAGAATGGGAACATTTTACAATTACAAATATTTACATAAACCAGTTTGCAAGTGCGTTTCCTATGTGTTGCTATTGTAATTATAGTTTTTTTTCGCTGACGGTTCTGGTTTTACATGCAATATTTTTTATATATTAGCCACTTACCCCAACTATAGATGTAAATGGCATGAATGCCCTCTAATGAAACTGTGGAGAATATAGTGCTCAATGAAGTTTGTACATAATCTCACCTTTACAGTGAGGCTTCTGTGCAACCTTGCAAGCATTTATGAATCTAGGCCAGTATTGAGGTTCCTAAAGCTGAAAAAGAATATACATGTAAAGTAAACATATTTACCAAAACAACATGGGACGACCTGTATTCCAAAAAAAGCAGTTAACATAAACCAATGCCAGAAAATATTAAAGGGACAGTAAACACCTTGTAATTGCAAGACATTTCTGTTGTGCTGCTATAGAATAACAAATCAGCCACGTTTTAATGTTTTTAAAACAAATTAACATCCTTTCCCCCCCGTAAATATTATTTACTAGCCAAACTCCACGCACCATTTGCCTTATTTGTAGGAGCCAATCTAGTCCACAAGTAATAAGGCTAACCCCATCATAAAGTTAGTATAAAGAGAATTTATTTGCAGTCGTTATCAGCAAATTCTGAGAATTAGCGTCAATACATATAAAGAAAATTAGCACAGATCTATACATTCAACATAATATTATAAACACATAGCATTCTATGGACTAATATGACCCATAATTGGAACCTCTTTTTCTAAGTTAAAGAAATCCCATTGTTAATAAGGGGCCACATTTGGACCTTGTCTTACTCATCTATTTATGTAAAGGAGCCTAGAAATGTTATTGGTCACTCTTGGACCATAGAAATGTATATGAACTAAAATAAAGATGCTCTCATGATATCTTGATGGTATAACATTAATAGTCATGAGCTAATATTAATATTAATATTCAAAGCAGAGCGTTACTCCTGCTCGCAGAGGTCTCAAGTTTACTAGAGGTATATCTTGCAAGGCATTATAGTTGCTTTATTTAAGGAGATACATGGCAATATTTATGTGTATGTATGGGTTATTATGTTGTAAGTCTGTCAAGACACTACAGATAAAATTAACATTATCTCAATATTAGATACTATGTGGTATTAAATAGGTAAGGTATTTAAGACTACTTATTGTTGCTTCAGACTGCTACTTGAAATCCTCCCTCACCGGCTGAGGGAGAAAGAGGAATTATTTCTTTATGAATGAATGGAGTTCTATGTATCACATTATAAGAAAAACCTGCTTCCATCTATCAAAGAAAGAGTGTAACAGCCTGTTAGTAAATTGTCAGCATAAGCTAGGTGAGAGGGTACAGAATATTAAGGCTGTGACACACTGCAAGCGGAGCGTCACGCAGCGTGTAGATGCCGCTGTGCACGCTCAGTGTGTCCTGCCTTTTCATCTCTGAGCACTCTGCTGCGTCAGGTCGCGTAGCTGAGCACTCAGAGATGAAATATTTGAACTTCACAGCAACAATCTCAGTGGCTTTACACAATATAGTGAGCCAAACTATGGTGAGCTAAGATAAAGTGTTGCATGGAAAAGTCATACAAGTTTAGTATAAAAGTTAAAGGGAAACTAAACCCAAATGTTTTCTTTAATGATTCGGATAGAGCATGCAATTTTAAGCAACTTTCTATTTTACTCCTATTGTCAATTTTTCTTTGTTCTCTTGGTATCTTTAATTGAAAAAGCAGAAATGTAACCTAAGGAGCTGGCCCATTTTTAGTTCAGCACCTGGGTAGCACTTGCTGATTGGTGGGTAAATGTAGCCACCAATCAGCAAGTGCTGTCCAGGGTGCTGAACCAAAATGGCCCAGTTCCTTAGGTTATATTTCTGCTTTTTCAAAAAAAGATACCAAGAGAACGAAGAAAAATTGATAATAGGAGTAAATTAGAAAGTTGCTTAAAATTCCATGCTCTGTCTGAATCATGAAAGAAAAATATTGGGTTTAGTGTCCCTTTAACATTGCTTTATATAAACCTTAGTGTACAGGAAAAAAAAGAAAAACTAACTCTCAGTAGATAAAGGAGCATATGTATAAAACAACAGAATTAACTGCAAGCATATAACTAACTCTGGCCAACTTGTGTTGAAGGCAAATAAGCTGAACTAGGGACTGATCTTATCCAACCCCTGCCTTTACACAATAGAACTCCATCAATTGTTGAAAGTCCTTAATGAGAACAATTTCATTGAAATGCAAGTCCAACCAGCAGTTACATAGCGTGTCAGATTCAAAGTCCTCAGAGAAAGACAGAAGCAGGGTTGTTATTTAGCTATACATCAGGCCAGGTTTGTGAGTTTTCCAGGAGTGGCATTTTCAAATATGTCCACTGAAATGATCTCCCATCTCATATTGATCATCTATGATATTGTCCTCTGTACTTTGATCAACATCTCCTAACTGTTGTAGAGTGTCAGGAGTAACTAAACTGCCATCTTCATCTTTCATGTATTCTCCAGTGCGCTCTGGACCAGGCCAGAGTCAGCTCTTATCTCTTGAATAAGAGCATGTTGGTGGCTGTTGAGTGAAAAATATTAGGTTCTGTTAAATACTAGTAACTTGCCTATCTATATTGGACGGTATTGTGACTTCTTATATAATACGCGCCTGTAAGCGTTAGAAGGCAGAGATTACCTGCTTATAACCCGGTCAAACCGGGGATGGAATAAGTTGTGCCAGAAGTCGCAGTGTATAAAACAGTAAATGGCAAAGCTTGCAGAGGATGGTTCACTGTGAGTGGCAATGGAAAGCAAGTATAATCCAAAATGGCGGCTTGCACCGCTCCAACAGCACAGCTAGCCTTCTGATCTTCTTGCTATAGTATTTTCTATCTCGCCAGATAAAGTTACATCCCGTGCTAGGGGAAGGTGACCTGAACAAAATCAGACTAATTTAACTGTATTACAGTCATTTTCTTGCTAGACATCTGAAATCGTATTATGTTGAGCTGAAAACAAGTTTATCTCAATGTCCCAGATAGATTGTCCTACAGCCTAGGACTTAATATAGTAGAAAGTACTAGAAAAATGTTTTCACCTGCCAACAAGAATAGTTTATTTAGTCGATGATCAGGAGCTCAAGAGGCGCACGTCTTGCTGCTGGCTCCACCTCCCACCTCCCACCTCAAGGGACTCAGAAACATTTGTCTCCTTAAAAAAATTTGAGAATTTTTCTATAAAATGTAAACGGTTCTTCCTAAAACATATAGGGCAAGATTACAAGTTGTGCAGCAAATCAGTTGCGAAAACACTGCACGCGTTACAGATTTTTCGCATTTGGGGTTGCAGAGGTATTACAACTTGCAAAATAACTGACTTCACGTATTCCCCATAGAAGTCAATGGAGAAGACAAATATGAAAAAAACAAAAACTCCAATATGTTGCGCAAAGCCCTTGACGTATTCTCCTCGAAAAGTGTACATGAAAATGCGAATATTTCATATTGTGAAATTTTTTTTGTAACAGAATATGTTTTATTTATTTATTTATAAATATTTCTCTATATATGTGATGATTTTTGGACAGATATATCTATTTCTAGCGAGATATGTATATGAATATATATGTCTATATATCTCAAGATCTATATGCGAATATCTCTTTGAAAATCCCTCTGAGTTATTGTTTAATGTGCATACGATCGTAATGTGAAATATTTTCATTATCTCCATAGTTACAGTAAACATGTCTATACATATAAATTCATGTTTCTGAGATTTCGTATCTTTTAGCCCTTATAACTTTTGTGTGCAATATATTTTTAAAATATGAGTGTAACTGTACTTTGTAATGTATTTTTAAAGTGTTTTGTGAAACGTTTATGTTGCGCAAAACGTAACTACAGCTCTTAAAGAGCGGAAAAGATTGTTGCATAAAATGCGAATGCACGCGCGCAATTGCGATTTTTCAAGACTTGTAATAGCTGTGCAATGGAAATTGATTGCAAAATGACCATGGGGCCCATTTATCAAAGGGCTTGCGGACCTGATCCGACACTGCGGATCAGGTCCGCAAGACCTCGCTAAATGCGGAGAGCAATACGCTCTCCGCATTTAACATTGCACCAGCAGCTCACAAGAGCTGCTGGTGCAACGCCGCCCCCTGCTGACTCGCGGCCAATCGGCCGCCAGCAGGGAGCTGTCAATCAACCCGATCGTATTCGATCGGGTTGATTTCCGGCGATTCCTGTCCGCCTGCTCAGAGCAGGCGGACAGGGTTATGAAGCAGCGGTCTTTAGACCGCTGCTTCATAAGTTGTGTTTCTGGCGAGTCTGAAGACTCGCCAGAAACACGGCCCTTCAAGCTCCGTACGGAGCTTGATAAATGGGCCTGTGTATCTCACACGTAAAACTCATAACAAGCGACTTGTACTGCTACAAAATTAAAGAAACATTAAAGTGCCAGTCAACATTCAAATTAATGTTACAGAATTATGTAAGATTAATTTAGCAACACCTGCAAAAGAAAAAAGGATTTATAAGATTTAACCCCCTGAACCCGTACTTACTTTACCTTCATCGCCAGCCTCTACTACTCTTCTTGTTTCTTCAGCAGCGCTTCACAGTCGCGCTGTCTAATCACAGCACATCAGGTTGTGCCGTTGAACTACATGTAGCGCTCTCCCGCGCTAGGTAAAGCTGTCGGCTGCTTAAGCCAGCGCAGCAGCACGAAACATGTAGTATTGTATGTGATTAGACAGCGAGTCTGTGACAGGCTGTTTAAGAAACCAGAAAAGGCTGGCGAGGAAGGTAAGGTAAGTACAGGTTCGGGGGGTTAAATCATTTAAATCCTTTTTCCTTTTGCAGGTGTCGCTAAGGTAATGTTACATTATTCTGCACATAGTACAGAATTATGTAACATTAATTTGAACGTTGACTGGCACTTGAACTACTTAACAACATCCCCCGAACATCCGCCGGATATTAGTGCAGGTTGGCAAGAGACTTGCCAACCATGGACGTAGAGGGTACATTGGTCGTTAATGGGTTAAAATATTAAATCAGATGACTTATGAGTTTCACATCTGGAAGACAGGTCAATGCAGGGAACAGTACAAACTCTATGTACTAATTATTGATAAAGAGCAGATTATCAGAGGGATGTTACATGTAAGAAAAATGTCAAACTGAAGAAGGAACAGCAATTAAGTAGCTAACCTGTTTGTTTGTTTTTGCAAAATAAAGAAGGCTCTGTAAAACCTGTTTAACTTTACCTAGCATTAAATTAATGGTGCATACCTAGGTATCTGTTGTCCTTTTTCTGATTGGGAAAACATCAACTAATAATCTTAGGGGACAAGTTTAACAAAAAATTAAGATTATTCATCAAAGTTACATTAATTAAAAGCATTATTAAATTATTAAATAGCTTTTAGGTAAGAGAAGGATTTTTGCAATCTCCCCATAATTTACTAGGAACCTAGTTACCTGTGACTTATGCTATTACAAATTAATTTTAAAAAAATTCTAAAGTACAACCTTTTTTGAAAGGGAGATGCTAGCTTAATAATACACTTATGTAATGTGTTAGAACATTGGTTGCCTTTAACTATACGCTTAACCCCTGTAAACCTTGTTTGAACTGCTGAGCTATTTTTTTCTACTTGATATACCTGTCACAGTCCATTCCGTGGTTATTTCTTGCTTCCCTAAGTCCTGGCTCTTTCCTTTTTTAATTTATTATTTTCCGTGTGTTCCACACAATGAAGAAGGCTGCATTTTATCCCTGAATCTGATATTCCCCTGATTATTTTCTTTTTTTTTTAAGTCAATGTCAGTATGATTCAGCTGCTAGTAAATAATTACACTGGTTCAGTTCCCACTAGATCAGTTTTGGAGGGAAGAGATAATGATTTAAGTCCCAAATTATTGGCTTCAAAATAGTGCTAAGAATGTTCCTTCTGTGTCTGCATCCCTTAAAGGGATACTAACCCCAAATTTTTTCTTTCATGATTCAGATAAAGCATGCAATTTTAAGCAACTTTCTAATTTACTCCTATTATCAATTTTTCTTTGTTTTCATGTTATCTTGATTTGAAAAAAGCATTAATAAAAGGTTAGGAGCCGGACCATTTTTAGTTCAGCACCTGGGTAGAGCTGCTAATTGGTTTGCTACATTTAGCCACAAATCAGCAAGTGCTACCCAGGTGCTGAACAAAAATGGGCTGACTCTAAAGCTTACAGTACTGCTTTTTCAAATCAAGATAGCATGAGAACAAAGAAAAATTGATAATAGGAGTAAATTAGAAAGTTGCTTAAAATCTCATGCTCTATCTGAATGATGAAAGAAAAAA
Organism: Bombina bombina; assembly: GCF_027579735.1. Classification (NCBI taxonomy): domain Eukaryota; kingdom Metazoa; phylum Chordata; class Amphibia; order Anura; family Bombinatoridae; genus Bombina; species Bombina bombina. Next base: position 624,635,381 of record NC_069499.1, on the reverse strand, counting down.
AAAAATTGGTGATGGAACTTTCAATAATATAGAAACCAACCGACCCAAATTAATCTCTGTTCTTTTCATTTAGAGTGACTAAACGCCCCTTTCCATTTATCTGTAATATGACATGAAATCTGATGCCAACTTAAAACTTTCTCCTCTAATATTTTAAAATAATATATTTTACTGCCAACAATATCTGAACTATCAAAGATGTCTTATATATGTCAAAGCCTCTTAAATAATAAAAAAAAAATGTCAAAAGGAACTTCAGGAGTCTGCTTTATCCAAACGTCCATTAGTTGGAAACATTTTTGGAAACATTTATTAAAAATTAGCAGAAGACCAAAAAAATATACAGCAGTTTTCCCTGGTTACCAAACAAGTTCCAGCACTCAGTTTTTTTTTTACTGACGCTCATCTTATACAGATTGGTGCCAAATTATTTATATTCAATCATTTTTTAAAACACAATTTCAACACATTTAACATTTTCATAATATATTTGTTACTTTGGATAATTTTTTTAAATGGAAACAACCACTATACACCATAAAAAGTACTGCATTCTTTACTGTGTGGAGAAGAGGATAAGAAACATTATATAATAAAAATGTTATTAAACCCTGTGCTGGGCCAATTATAAGGTACTTTGTTCTATAACACATATCACCTGGGCATCTATCTATTTACAAAATACTGCTAAAGAGTTTATGAAGATCTGTTCACATATCTGTCTGTATATTTCTTTCCCTAACTCTTTAGTATAGCTGTATGCTATAGCTTTCAAAAATGCTTTTTTTGTTTTTGTTTGTTTTTTAATTATAGCTTGGGATGGCTAAAATAGTTTGCTTTAAATTTGATTTATTACTGTTACCAGCCTAAAAATTGGAAGTAAATTGGGTCTGTACTTTTTTGAGTTATTAAGATGTTAATTTTGGCATTAATAATTTTGGTAATAAAATGATTTTTACACAAAACTAGATAAATCTGCTTGCAACAGTTTTAATTTTAGATTAGATTTTAGTTTTAAAGGGACAGTCTACACCAGAATTTGTATTGTTTAAAAAGATAGATAATCCCTTTATTACCCATTCCCTAGTTTTACATAACCAAACACAGTTATATAAATACACTTTTTACCTCTGATTACCTTGTATCTAAGCCTCTGCAAACTGCTCCCTTATTTCAGTTCTTTTGACAGACATTCATTTTAGCCAATCAGAGCTGGCTCACTGGAACTCCACGTGCGTGAGCACAGTGTTATTTATGACAAACATGAACTAACACCCTCTAGTGGTGAAAAACTGTCAAAATGCCCTGATTGAAGAGGCGGCCTTCAAGGTCTTAGAAATTAGCATATGAACCTCCTAGGTTTACCTTTTAACTAAGAATACCAAGAGAACAAAGCAAAATTGGTGAGTAAAGTAAAGTGGAAAATTGTTTAAAATTACATTCTCTATCTGAATCATGAAAGTTTATTTTGGACTAGACTGTCCCTTTAAATGTGCCATGCACTAACAATCTACTGTAGTGTTGCTATTATGAAATGTGAAACTATTAGTAAGTGTCCAAGTAGTTCCGGAAATACAGTGATTCACTGCAGTGAAGTTCACAGGTTCAAATCACACTCATATGGTTAACCCCCCCCCCCAGTTGTTTTCAAGAGTTCATGTAGAAACGGGCGCTTACAAAGAGACTTACAGTTTATGGCATGTCATTTCTTTGTGTGGCTTATATATACATTATTCTGGCTTTGAGCAAACTTCACATCTCTGAAGAGATGTGGTGTTTAAATGCTGGTAAACGAGGCAAAGCATATGTGAGTATTTATGCTAAAATGCGTATACAGGTATACCTCACTTTACAGCGCTTCACTTTACAGCGTTTCGCTAATACATCGCTTTGTGGAGCTGAAGTTCATCCTCCAGTGATTTTGAAACAGTGCTGTAATCTTTGTAAGATTGTAAGAAAAGTGACTGGCACCATTTTGTTATGCAAAGTTCACTCTGTTTACAGCATTACAGTGCAATCTGTGTCTCAGTGTTATAGTCTGGCAAATTTTACTACAGTAATTGTCACTATTTTACAGGTACAGTATTTATTGAATACTAATTGAATACTGTGCTGTGCTAGTGTTAAACTTAACGTAGCACTATTGCACTCCTAATATATGTTAGTTCAAACATGTTGTCAAGTTTTTAAACACACTGGCAAGTGAAAAGAAAGCTAAAACTGCCTTGTTTCACTTTAAGGCGGTTTTCACTTTACAGCGGGGCTCCGGTCCCTAACCCGCTGTATGAGCGGGGTATACCTGGTATTGCAAAAAGATTCTATACAAAACTAAAACACACGCACACACATGTTTATTTTTACCAGTATGTTTCTCAATTGTTCTTTTAAAACTTTGTTGGAAACATTAAAAAAACATTAAAATTAAATCTCAAGCTTTATTAAGAGCTGCATTTGCGACTAGCGAAATCATGCATATGGTTGTAGCCCAGAGGTAGATTGCCAGCAAATCTGTTATGCGCAACCTTGGGCACTTGTGCCGTAGGTTTACAGCTTTTGCTGTAGATCCAGCTCAGTATACCTAAAGGGGTATGTTTATCAAAAATATTTTTGTTACCCTTATTTTTTCTCTTGGTATCCTTTGTTGAAAAGCATATGCACAAATTCTCAGCAGCAACAATGTTTTACTGGGAGCTGGCTAGTGATTTGTGGCTACACATATTTGTTTCTTGTCATTGACTCACCAGATGTGTTCAGCTAGCTCCTAATAGTGCATTGCTGCACTGGAGCTGGCTTAAACTATGTTCTTAATTCCTTTACACAAGTTAAACACATAGTTATAATAATATATATAATAGTGAATAATAAAATGCTCTACCCCATTATCAATTGTTTTCTGCCTGCTAATACTCATCGGTTAATAGCTACTACTATTGTTTCCAATAATAAGTTAGAATGAATGCAATATTAAAACAAATACATGAAAGAAAATATATGAGAGATGGCAGGCATTATGTATGTCATGTTAGAAGGCAGATACTTGCTAGGAGAAGCCAACTTGTTTTGAAACTCTTTAATATTAGACTTTAGCTGTTTAAATAATTAATGTAGCCTTAGTTAAATGTTGTGTTGAATGATAAGCGGTGAGAGTTCCTTTATACAATATATATTTAAAGAAAATACTGCTCCCCACCATGGGGTTAGTATTTTATATTGTAGCATTTATAATACGTTTTGTTTTATATCAAAAAATAAAATGCCTTGTGAAATCAAATTTGTTCTCTTACTCGGTTACACAGATCTGACAAAACAATTATGTAGTGAGCTCACTGTATTCTTAAGAGTAGCCAGGAGAGGGCGACACATAACTTGTAATTCACAAAGACTACTTGCAATTCATCACTTAATGTTGGAAGCTACAAGTGTAAGGGTCAGTGTATTGATGTGCGAATTGGATGTTTGTAGCTTGCTCTGGGTAATGCAGTTACAATTGGGTGATGCTATTAATCTGTAAGATTATCATTTTCCTGTCTGTGATTTTACATGCAAGCTGTGTAACATGCATCTGAACAGCCTATTAATACTCCAAATTTTGTTTTCTGCAGATATTCTGTGGCCCTCCTGAGGAAAACTCTACTCCTCCTGCTCCTCCACCTAGAATAAGCCCCCGTACTCACAAACCCATCACCATCTCCAAACGCCCAGCTAGAGTCAGAGGAACACTACAGCATGGACTGAGCGAAGGGGAAGGTAACATGCTCTGCATTATCCTGACTTCCCCAACATTACTGTTCCAATATTAAAGGACCATTAAACTTGACATTTCAACAATGTATAAAAAGTTTTATTATTGCAAGTGAAACATTATTGCAATATACATTCATTATTTATTTTGCTGCCTTTTGCTGTAAAATACATCTAAAATATGTGCTTGTTTTACTCTTCTCCCAGGAAGGGTTGGGTTAATACTTTTAGGCAATTTATGTAAGCTTTTGTTTACGTAACCCTCCCCCATAAAATTCACAGAAGTCACATGTTTGTATCTGTTTTAGATCAACAATTACGATAGCAGGACCATTCTTTGCAATAGCAACTAAGTAAACCACCTTAAGGGAAGAGATAAGGTCAGGCTTCCCCAGTCTCTCAACTGCACATGTGCGAACAGAGTTTGTGGTATATCTGAATATTACCTTTTGATTGGTTAGCAAGTATTCTTTTGTTCTGGGGGGACCGGGAAATCAGTGAAATGAATAAACATAAAACAATATACTCATTTGACAAAGTAAAGCTGCCATTTTCATTGCAAAATTATTCTCAGATATGAAGGTTCTAAATCATTTAGTTTACAATTTGTGTTTAGTGATCCTTTAAATAAAAGGTGCAGAAATAAGCTTTCTCAAGTGAGTGCTAGCTTAGAAGTCTGTATAGATGCTCAGCATTTTTTTTTTCAGACTCTACAGGAGACTGTAAATGTAAAGAGTTACGTTGTTCATCAAATTAGCACATCATAGCCCTATATTTTATTTGTTGCCCTTAAAGAGGATTAGATTAGGTTGTCGGTCACAGTGTTAGGGACAAGACGTTGTGCTATGTAAGGGATCTAGGCATGTGCTGACAGCAAAACTATAAAGGTGTCAGTTAAAGGTTGACAGCAGATAAAACATTTTCAGAAACAGGTAACAAAAATGAATAAATGACACATACAATTAGGAGCTGAATAGTAGCTAGAAGAGAAATAGAATGTCTATGATTATTAATGTCAGAGTAGAAATAGAGCTTTTATTAAGCACTACTTATCAGGTGGAACAAGTAGAAGGAGAATTTTATCTGCATTATTTTTATCGTTAATCGTTTTATTCTGGTGTTCTATTCCTTTCTAGTGGTAAACATTAAAAGTAGGGATGGGCGAATGTGTTTATATCCGAATTCGAATGTTAGAACGAATGTTATTGTAGAAATTCAATTTACATAATAGAATGTTGATAAGAATGAATGTTCTTAAAAATTCGATTATCGAATGTTATTTACAGTTTTCGAATATCACATTCGAATTCGAATATCACATTCGAATTCGAATATCACATTTATAAAACTCAATTTTAGATTAGAAACACTATTTCAAATTCGAATGTGACATTCGAATTTAAATGTAGCATTCGAATTCGAATATTACATTTATTAAACACAGTTGTAGACTAGAAATACTATTTCAAATTTGAATGTCACATTCGAATTCGAATGTCACATTTGAATTTGAATATTACATTTCGAAATTGAATGAATACATAGCTAAACATTCTATTATTCGAACGGATATTTTCGAATTTTATTGAAGAATTTGAAAACGAAATTTCAAAAATAGAATGTTAAAATGTTATATAAACATTCGAAATTCGATAAGAACGAATGTATCAAAATTCGTTTTAAATTTCGAGTTTTTAGAAACATTCGCCCATCCCTAATTAAAAGATGCACTTCTATAAGGCTCTGTCATTGTGATCAAATTCATTTGAATATTTAATACATTTTACATATATTTGTATTAAAATAAATTCATAGTTGATGGTTTGTTTGTTTTTTTTTAGTAATTATTGACACTAAACTTTTCATTATTTCATTTTTTTTGGGGGGAGGGAGGGGGATCAGTAACTCAAATTCAATCATGGCCGGCCCAGGTGTGGCATCAAATCACTTTCCTTAATGTAGTACTTTAGAAAGCTGGACATTCTAGGGATATCAAAGCGCAAAAAAGAAAATGCCCTAATATGTCAGAGCATTTTATTATTGCATTATCGCTTGCAAAGGGATAGTTAGTCCGCTCCAGAGCAGCAATACACTACCGTGAGCTAGCTGAACACATCTGGTGAGCCAATGACACAAGGCAAATATGTGTAGCCACCAATTACCAGATAGCTTTTCCATTAGTGCATGATATGTTTATATGTATTAACAAAGGATACCAACAGAACAAAGTTAATCTGAAAATAGAAGTTAATTTAAAAGGAACTTAAAATTGCATGACCTAGCAGAATCATCTCTTTAAGCAAAAATAGAAATTGAGTGCATGGAAGTGTTTTTTAAGAAATATTAGCCATGATATCTAGTTGTTTTTGTTTTTTTCCAAAATAGGTAAAACACCATTTTACCTGGGGAAAAATAATAATTATATATATATATATATATATATATATATATATATATATATATATATATATATATATATATATATATATATATATATATATATATATATATATATAAATACATATACATATAAACTTACGTAACTAATTAAGCAATTTGTTTTTACTGTAAATATTTTAATATCAATTAAATATGGGGCAATGATCTGTTTTTATTGAGTGACTAAGCAAGTTGGCACAGTGTCTGCTCTGTGTGCCAGCTGTAAGATGTTTTTATGGTAAGGTTGGATGCCACAGTCAGCCTGGCACCCACCAGTTAATGAGTACAGTTTTGGGTGTGCCACCACGCCCCTCTGCCTCTCACCCTTTGAGGCACATGTGTGCATCACAGTTGCCGGAGGGCCTTCAGCCTGAGTGAATTAAACTAATTACCTTTTTTTTTAGATTTTATAGCTGGCGTCTCTAGGTTTCAGTGTGAGGATCTGTCAGTCTCTGCTGGAGGGAGCTGGAAGGAGGACCTGGGTAGGGCAGTAAAATACTACATTTTTGCTATAACAGGGTCTTAGATGAATGCCCACTGCATTACACTATAGCTTTTTACCTTGTGTTTATAGGAATCAGTGTTTGGAGAAATATTTCATATTTGGAAGAAATTTTATCAGGAACTTAAAGGGACATTAAACACTAACGGCTAGATTTAGAGTTCTGCGGCCAAAGGGGTGCGTTAGCTACGCGTGCTTTTTCCCCCCTCGCACCTTTTAAATACCGCTGGTATTTAGAGTTCACAGAAGGGCTGCGTTAGGCTCCAAAAAAAGGAGCGTAGAGCATATTTACTGCCACTGCAACTCTAGATACCAGCGTTGCTTACGGACGCGGCCAGCTTCAAAAACGTGCTCGTGCACGATTCCCCCATAGGAAACAATGGGACAGTTTGAGCTGAAAAAAAACCTAACACCTGCAAAAAAGCAGCGTTCAGCTCCTAACGCAGCCTCATTGTTTCCTATGGGGAAACACTTCCTATGTCTGCACCTAACACTCTAACATGTACCCCGAGTCTAAACACCCCTAAGCTTACACTTATTAACCCCTAATCTGCCGCCCCCGCTATCGCTGACACCTGCATATTTTTTTAACCCCTAATCTGCCGCTCTGTACGCCGCCGCAACCTACGTTATCCCTATGAACCCCTAATCTGCTGTCCCTAACACCGCCGACCCCTATATTATATTTATTAACCCCTAATCTGCCGCCCCCAACGTCGCCTCCACCTACCTACAATAATTAACCCCTAATCTGCCGACCGGATCTCACTGCTACTCTAATAAATGTATTAACCCCTATTAACGAAATAAATTAACTCTTATTAAATAAATTATTCCTATTTAAAGCTAAATACTTACCTGTAAAATAAACCCTAATATAGCTACAATATAAATTATAATTATATTGTAGCTATTTTAGGATTAATATTTATTTTACAGGCAACTTTGTATTTATTTTAACTAGGTACAATAGCTATTAAATAGTTAATAACTATTTAATAGCTACCTAGATAAAATAATTACAAAATTACCTGTAAAATAAATTCTAACCTAAGTTACAATTAAACCTAACACTACACTATCAATAAATAAATTAAATAAATACCTACAATTATCTACAATTAAACCTAACACTACACTATCAATAAATTAATTAAATACAATACCTACAAATAAATACAATGAAATAAACTAACTAAAGTACAAAAAATAAAAAAGAACTAAGTTACAAAAAATAAAAAAATATTTCAACAATGTTAAACTAATTACACCTACTCTAAGCCCCCTAATAAAATAACAAAGCCCCCCAAAATAAAAAAATGCCCTACCCTATTCTAAAATTAAAATAGAAAAGCTCTTTTACCTTACCAGCCCTGAAAAGGGCCCTTTGCGGGGCATGCCCCAAAGAATTCAGCTCTTTTGCCTGTAAAAAAAAAATACAATATCCCCCCCCAACATTACAACCCACATACCCCTAATCTAACCCAAACCCCCCTTAAATAAACCTAACACTAAGCCCCTTAAGATCTTCCTACCTTATCTTCACCACGCCGGGTTCACCGATCGATCCAGAAGAGCTCCTCCGATGTCTTGATCCAAGCCCAAGCGGGGGGCTGAAGATGTCCATGATCCGACTGAAGTTTTCATCCAAGCGGGAGCTGAAGAGGTCCATGATTGGGCTGAAGTCTTCATCCAAGCGGGAGCTGAAGAGGTCCATGATCGGGCTGAAGTCTTCTATCAAGCGGCATCTTCAATCTTCTTTCTTCCAGATCCATGTTCATCCCGCCGACGCGGAACATCCATCTTCACCGACGACTTTCCGACGAATGACGGTTCCTTTAAGGGACGTCATCCAAGATGACGTCCCTCGAATTCCGATTGGCTGATAGGATTCTATCAGCCAATTGGAATTAAGGTAGGAAAATTCTGATTGGCTGATGGAATCAGCCAATCAGAATCAAGTTCAATTCGATTGGCTTATCCGATGAGCTAATCAGATTGAGCTCGCATTCTATTGGCTGTTCCGATCAGCCAATAGAATGCAAGCTCAATCTGATTGGCTGATTCCATCAGCCAATCAGAATTTTCCTACCTTAATTCCGATTGGCTGATAGAATCCTATCAGCCAATCGGAATTCGAGGGACGTCATCTTGGATGACGTCCCTTAAAGGAACCGTCATTCGTCGGGAAGTCGTCGGTGAAGATGGATGTTCCGCGTCGGTGGGATGAACATGGATCCGGAAGAAAGAAGATTGAAGATGCCGCTTGATAGAAGACTTCAGCCCGATCATTGACCTCTTCAGCTCCCGCTTGGATGAAGATTTCAGCCCGATCATGGACCTCTTCAGCTCCCGCTTGGATGAAGACTTCATTCGGATCATGGACATCTTCAGCCCCCCGCTTGGGCTTGGATCAAGACATCGGAGGAGCTCTTCTGGATCTATCAGTGAACCCGGCGTGGTGAAGATAAGGTAGGAAGATCTTCAGGGGCTCAGTGTTAGGTTTATTTAAGGGGGGTTTGGGTTAGATTAGGGGTATGTGGGTGGTGGGTTGTAATGTTGGGGGGGGTATTGTATGTTTGTTTTTTTTACAGGCAAAAGAGCTGAATTCTTTGGGGCATGCCCCGCAAAGGGCCCTTTTCAGGGCTGGTAAGGTAAAAGAGCTTTTCTATTTTAATTTTAGAATAGGGTAGGGCATTTTTTTATTTTGGGGGGCGTTTTATTATTTTATTAGGGGGCTTAGAATAGGTGTAATTAGTTTAAAATTGTTGTAATATTTTTCTAATGTTTGTAAATATTTTTTTATTTTTTGTAACTTAGTTCTTTTTTATTTTTTGTACTTTAGTTAGTTTATTTAATTGTAGTTATTTGTAGGTATTGTATTTAATTAATTTATTGAAAGTGTAGTGTTAGGTTTAATTGTAGATAATTGTAGGTATTTTATTTAATTTATTTATTGATAGTGTAGTGTTAGGTTTAATTGTAACTTAGGTTAGGATTTATTTTACAGGTAATTTTGTAATTATTTTAACTAGGTAACTATTAAATAGTTATTAACTATTTAATAGCTATTGTACCTGGTTAAAATAATTACAAAGTTGCCTGTAAAATAAATATTAATCCTAAAATAGCTATAATATAATAATAATTTATATTGTAGCTATATTAGGGTTTATTTTACAGGTAAGTATTTAGCTTTAAATAGGAATAATTTATTTAATAAGAGTTGATTTATTTCGTTAGATAAAAATTATATTTAACTTAGGGGGGTGTTAGGGTTAGAATTAGCTTTAGGGGTTAAAAAATTTATTAGAGTAGCGGTGAGCTCCGGTCGGCAGATTAGGGGTTAATGCTTGAAGTTAGGTGTCGGCGATGTTAGGGAGGGCAGATTAGGGGTTAATACTATTTATTATAGGGTTATTGAGGCGGGAGTGAGGCGGATTAGGGGTTAATACATTTATTATAGTAGCGGTGAGGTGCGGTCGGCAGATTAGGGGTTAATAAGTGTAGTTAGGTGGCGGCGACGTTGGGGGCGGCAGATTAGGGGTTAATAAATTTTATGTAGGTGTCGGCGGTATTAGGGGCAGCAGATTAGGGGTACATAGGGATAACGTATGTGGCGGCGGTGTATGGAGCGGCGATGTGGGGCGATTAGGGGTTAAAAAATTTTAATAGAGTGGCGGCGATGTGGGGGTCCTCGGTTTAGGGGTACATAGGTAGTTTATGGGTGTTAGTGTACTTTAGAGCACAGTAGTTAAGAGCTTTATAAACCGGCGTTAGCCCAGAAAGCTCTTAACTACTGACTTTTTTCTGCGGCTGGAGTTTTGTCGTTAGATTTCTAACGCTCACTTCAGCCACGACTCTAAATACCGGCGTTAGAAAGATCCCATTGAAAAGATAGGATACGCAAATGGCGTAGGGGGATCTGCGGTATGGAAAAGTCGCGGCTGCAAAGTGAGCGTTAGACCCTTTCCTGACTGACTCCAAATACCAGCGGGCGGTAAAAACCAGCGTTAGGAGCTCTTAACGCTGGTTTTGACGGCTACCGCCAAACTCTAAATCTAGGCCTAAATAAATGCTAGATAGAATGATGCATTCAAATAAAAGATTAGTCTGAGAATAACATGTAGATGTATTTTTTCAGAATGGAAGGCGTTGCTGGCGATAAATTCCAGCCAGCATTGGCACCAACATTGGCGATGTATAGTAAATTATCCCTTTAGAATATATTACACAGAGCCTAATAACTATACCTATGTACCCCTGAACCAACAAAACCCACCACCGCAAACTAACTCTACACTACTTAACCTCTAAACCGCCAATAGCCCACCGCAATAAACCTTCTACCCTACTAACCCCAAACCACCAATAGCCCAACACATTATCCCCCTACTATACTTAAGCCCTTCACCGCCACAACCCCCTAATTTATTAATCCCTACACCACCACAACCCCCCAGCGCAATAAGCCCCCTAACCTATTAACCCCTACACCTCTACAACCTCCTAATCTATTAAACTACTCCTACACTACTTCTGCCTAACCCCCCCCACACCTCTAAGCTAACACCCCCTAAGATACAAAAAAATTATAAACACTAAGGGCCAGATTACAAGTGGAGCACAAATATCGCTTTTGTGGAAATCTATTTTTGCGTTTCACTGAGTAATTAGCATGCGCTGGTATTACAAGTTATCAGCAATGCAAACACGAGGTGGTATTACAAGTTATCAGCAATGCAAACGCGAGGTGGTATTACAAGTTATCAGCAATGCAAACGCAAGGTGGTATTACAAGTTATTATTCTGGGAAGCATTGCACTCATGAGAGGGCGCTTCTATAGACACCTATGGGAGCCTCGTTCTCATGCCAGCATGACAACCTCGCACAGTGAAGGCAGCAAAGTGTTAATTTATATGTATATAAACATATACATATATATTTATGTGTTAATATGTGTATAGGAATTGGGAGGGTTGTGTTATAGGGGGCTTTGAGATTTGTGTAGGAGTTGGAGGTTGTGTTATATGGAGATTTGTATACAATTTAGAAATTGTATAATAGGGAGGAATTGAGGGTGTGTGTTATAAGGAAGTTTATGTAGGAATCAAGGGGAGAGTTATAAATAGTATATTATTGTATAGGAATTGAGGGGTTGTGTTAGAGGGAGGTTTGTATAGGAATTAAGGGGTTGTGTTATAGGGAGGTTTGTAAATGCATTTAGGGGTTTGTTACAGGGATATTTGAATAGGAATTTAGAAGGGGTGTTATAAAGAGGTGGTGTAGTAATTCAGGGGTGTGTTATAAAGAGGTGGTTTGGGAATTTAGGGACGTTTGAAAGGAGGATTTGCAGTAACAGTGGATACTTGTTATACAGACTTACTATAAGAATATCAGCAAATATTGCAGGACCATGTTGTTGCCATCTGGTTGCTGGAGAAGAAGGCTGTACTAGCTGGGTCTTCATATTCTGCAGACTCTTGGTGCTGCCTGAGAACCTGTTACATGTTTGCTGCTTACAGCTACCACTTGATCCTTTGCTTCACCTTAATGCTTGTGCCCTGCTGCCAAGAGAGTAAAACCTCTTCCTGAATAGACTGTCATAATGCAAAGATTCATATGCTGACACTGCAAGTAACTGCTGCAATAGCATTTCACATACAACACCATAACATTTACCATTGTTATTTGCATAACAACTTTATGACAAGGACGTGTATGAAGAGCAGGGGAATAAAGTATGATTCAGTTATCTATGAGCATTGGGTATCTTGTTTCAGTTTGTGACTTTTGTCACAGTTTTGTATTTGAATGCGTTTATGTTTGCATAGATATTATTGAACAGTCATACTGAATTCACTACACTCAGTACTACATCTCATTGCATACATGATGTTAGTGGTAGATTTACAAATTGAGCATTCATGATCCTATGTTGTGCTTTCCTTCTGTAGAAGACAGTTTTATCCAGACAATGAATGGCTCCATTGCAAATCACAACGACCCACCCCTTCCACTTCAAAGGAAGAAGGTGCCAGCTGTTGGACTTCGACTGGGGAATGGGGACATTAAGGAACAGCAAGAAAACACAAGCTCTGAGGTTGATGTGGCTAAGATGATCTCAAGGATGCAGGATAATAATGCAAAGACCCCCACAAAGCACATGAATGGGGAGCTCTCTGTACCCTCCCCAGTCACCAGGCCATCTCCCGTGTATGTCAAACGCGTTGTGTCTCGCCCATTAGCTTCACGAGACGGTAGGTGCAAGACGGTCATCTGACATCATGATCAAAGCAATTCCATAGATTTTTTACCTTTACCCACTGGTTAACATAATGCTTTAGATTTAAAATAATACATAGTATCAAGTAGGTTGTTAAATGGACATTAACATTGAAACAAATCTATTATATCAATTATTTGAAAGAGCCGCAATATTACATTATTTAGTAACAGTAAATGCATGTTTGCGCACAACTCGTCCAAGTTGCTCACAGGCTGATAAGGGCGCCTTCCTGAGCTCTGTTTATAGACAGACGCATGCCTCAACCAGTATAAAAACAAATGTATTATTATTCAGGATTCAATATGTTGTCTTTTTTTATTATTCCTTAGGTGAATTAGATAACATCAACAAAGCGCGCTCCCCAGGAGAGAGACCACTTATCTCCCGCCCACCGATGAGGCCTCCAGACCCACCAAACAGAGCATCTCTAGTCCAGAAATCTGAGCCAAGACCAGAGATTCTCTCAGATGGAAAGGAACAAATATCTTCATCAGTGTAAGTTTTACCAGGCTTTTCTTTATTTTTGCCCTTCTCTCCCTGTGAACATATATGTTTGAAAATGTTTTACAAGTATTTTAATAAAGTTTTTTTTTTCCATCTTTTCATTTTAATAAATTGTTTGTTTGTTTTTTTGTGGTGTTTTTTGGTGTTATTTTACCCCTAAATTTTGTTTTCTGCACTTGGCAGTAAAAGGGTTAAACATAAAGTGTCCAGGTTAATACCCTGGGGTGTTTCTACAAATATTTACATTTGTGTAACAATTGGGTGACCGCTATTTAGCTTAAAGTCCAAGCAGAGCAAATTTTAGCGTTAAACCAATAATTCAATCTTTGTAATATTTGGCCTATATTTGCTATGAATTACTTGGAAACATAGACATATGGGACGTGTATAATATGTATGGTGCACTTAAAGGGATACTAAACCCACAAAAAATATTTTTCATGATTTAAAAAGAGCATGCAATTTTAAACAACTTTCCAATTTACTTCTATTCTCTAATTTGCTTCATTCTCTTGATATCCTTTGTCAAAAACATATCTAAATAGGCTCAGTAGCTGCTGATTGGTGGCGGCACATAGATGCCTCTTGTGATTGGCTCACCCGTGTGCATTGTTATTTCTCCAACAAAGGATATATGAAGAATGAAGCAAATTAAATAATAGAATTAACTTGGAATGATGTTTAAAATTGCATGCTCTTACTAAATCATGAAAGAAAAAATTTGGGTTTCATGTCCCTTTAACAAGAGAGCGGATAATTATGTTAAAACCAATACTGACCAATTATGGAAACTGGGAAAACCTCTGTCTTTAAGGGGTTAATAATTCTAAAAATACTCATTCGATTTTCTGCTTTTCCATTTAATACTGAAAGTCAGGTGAACATAAACTTTTTTTTCAGAAATTTTAGTTTTGGTATTTTTCTTATGTGAAATGTGCTTTTATCTGCTCAGTGATAATTTGTATACAGGGATTTTATTAATTTATTAAGATATATGGAAGCAAATGAACCTTTACTATTTTGGGGGGTTTAATCTCAAACTGTGTTTGATGTGCTTTGTATTATTTTTTTAATAGCTAGGGTAATATACAGTAAATCAGAAGGTTATGATGTTTTAAAGGGATACTGAACCCAACTTTTTTCTTTCATGATTCAGATAGAGCATACAATTTTAATAAACTTTCTAAATTTCTCCTACTATGAATTTGTCTTCGTTCTCTTGCTATCTTTCTTCTTTAAAAAACAGAAATTGAAATCTTAGGAGCCAGCCCATTTTAGGTTCAGCACCCTGGATAGTGCTTGCCTATTGGTGGCTACATTTAGCAAACCAATAAACAAGGATAACCCAGGTTCTGAACCAAAAATGGTCTGGCTCTTAAGCTTTATATTCCTGCTTTTTAAATAAAGATAGCAAGAGAACGAAGACATATTGATAATAGGAGTAAATTAGAAAGTTGTTTAAAATTGCATGCTCTGTCTGAATCAAGAAAGAAAAAAAATTGGGTTTAGTTTCCTTTTAAGTAAAATAATTTCTTTGGAATGAGTTTATCTAGTATGATCACTGAAAATGTCTTTATCATTCAAAAACAACTCTAATCTTGATCAGCAGAATTCATTTTAGAAAGTGGTGTAATTTAAGTAATATATAACTCTGGCTTTATAAGTTAATTTACATATTTTTATTGTGTACTATAATATTACAGTATTAGTGATTTTTTTGTATATTCATTGCTTTCAAAACAGAACATAAAGATATTCACAATTAGAAGACAAGCAATTGGGATTTTTATTTTGTATTTTAATGAAAGTCTTTATAAGCCTAAATATATTAACTCTCTTTTTTTAAATCCATTAAGAGGCCCAAATGGTCATTTTCTTAGTTAAATTTTCACAACAGCAAAAGAATTATAAGTTAATTAATACCGTAATTTTATTAGCTAGGAATGTGATCCTGACATCTTGGAAACTCTCCCACCTACCTCCGTTCATAAAATTTAAAAAAGAAGTATTGAAACAATGGTGGTGGAACAATATGCAATATCTAAGTACAATGAGACCCACATAAAGAGATTCCTAGATAAATGGGGTGTAGTAATATTGTCACTTCCTCCACTGGCACAGCAGCAATTAATTAAGCCTCTTAGCCAATCGGCTTACATTCTTGAATTGATTAACGCGGGCAGATACCCAGCATGTTGGGCCGATTAGAGAGAGAGCAGAGAGGGTTGGGGGGCACTGTAGATTCTTTTCCTCGGTTTCTTCTTTTTTTTTTTTTTTTTTTTTTTCTCGTCCTCTCCCTCTACCCTTCTTCACTCCCGTTCCCCCCTCGTATTGACACCATTAAAAAGTATGTTTAACCTGTTCTAGGACAGGTATACATGTATTTACATCCTTACAGAGATTAGTCTCATACATTCTACAGGAAAATTCAAAAATTACGTGATACATAGCCTATATTTTTCTGCCACATATTACTAATACAGAGACCCTAGGGACACTATTGTATCTGCTATATTTAAGTTTTGTCTTTTTTCTCGTTTAAAAATGATTGTTGTTAGCTTAAATGCTTTAAGATTTGATAATACTTGTCTCATCTCTGTAAAGAACATTCTTTGTATCCCTGCCACAGAGTTTGTAATAAGATGACTGTGTGTACGTTAATAATAAATAAACACTTTAAAAAAAAAAAAAAAAAAAAAAAAAGAGGCACCCACATGTATGAGTCTTGACATGGTCAGAGTATGGAGAAAATCACATACTGATTTTTTTGAAGAAATGCGACAGAATCTATTTATTTTCTGATACTATATACTGTACTTTTTTTTTCTTTTTTCTACAGAGTGGCGTCACGCACAAAATTTTTTGAGAAGGCATCAAGGCCAAGGGGAAGGTGAGAAGACTATTTTGCATTTTTTTTATTGTACAATTTGTTTTTTACCTTTTCCTATTGCTGCCTATTTAAATAAAACAGTGTCTATTAGTCCAATCACCTTCATATACAAAACTATTGAACCATTCAGAATAGAATAGTTGGCTGCAAACCCCAAGCTGATTTCCTCAGATAAATTCCTTTGGTCTCTCTTCTCTTTCCATTGTGTGGTCGGGCTGGTTCTTTTATACATTAAATAAATAATTATCTTCTTGGAGAACAGTAATATTAAATAGGGTAATGGCATCTATAGAAACAATGAGCATTCACCAACGTCCCTCTCCAGCTTTACCATTTCCTATATAATTCTATGCAGCGATGAATGGTATATCAGCTGTATAAAATCACACAGGAACTAGGGAAACTGGTAATTTGGTGATTTTTCCTGGCGTCCCTTTAAAAACTTAGAAGCGGGCATTGTGAAAGTTTTATATATTCACAGATCTGTTCTTTCCATTTTCTCGAGTATGAGCTCAAATTGGTGACAATTTTCTAAAAATGTGTGTGTGTGTGTGTATATATATTATAAAAAAAATATTTATTTTTTTCATAAGCATGGTACTTTTGTTTAAATATAATGATTTTTATAAATTCTGAATACAATATATGAAAGGTAGTAAAAATATAGTATTAAGTATTACAATTGCAGCCACTGTAGTACGGAAGCAAAATTAGTTTTGAGCGCCACCTGGAGCACGATTGGTTCACAACTCCTGGTTTATATCTTTGTTTAAATGAGCATTTGCTTATGTTCTGGTCTGATTCTACCTGCTTTTAGGATGCTTATGTCTATAACTATTATATTTATGTATAAACTAAAGACCTGGCTACAATTACTACTAGATAATGTCTGTAAAATGCATTGTACTACAGAGTCCATTTAAATGCATTGCAACCAATATTGAGGTTAACAAACAATCGTTTTTCCTGTACAGAGATTTGCCTACTTCATGACAGTGTACTTAGGCTTAGATTACCAATATATTGGCCATTTTCTATTAAAATTAATAATTGACATTCAGCTAGATTACGAGTTTTGCGTTATGAGTGAAAAAGCATAGTTATGCTTCATAACGCTGCTTTTCTCTAACGGCGCTATTACAAGTCTTGCAGGTATAGGTGTACCGCACACCTTTTTGGTCATCGCGCAACGTCAGTACCGCACTTTTTAAAAAAATCCTTTTTCAATGGGACTTCCATAGCTCCAGTATTACAAGTTTGCCTGGGAGGCCAAAAAGTGAGCGGTACACCCTATACTGACAAGATTCGTACATCTAAAGTCAATAGTTATGAGTTTTACGTTACAAATCTGTAGCATAAAACTCATAACTAAAGTGTTACAAAGTACACTAAACACCCATAAACTACCTATTAACCACTAAACCGAGGCAAATTCTAAAATAAAATTATGAACCCCTAATCTGCCGCTCTGGACATTGCCGCCACTATTAAAATGTATTAAAATAAGATACACAGAGGGCAATAGATGCCAAACTGGTACCTATAAGAGGTGCCAAATAGATAAGTGTGAATTATTCACAAGAGTGAAGTGAAAAGATATAAAAGATATATAATTCACAAAATGACAGGTTAGTATCCCTTGATAAAATATACAGTTGGTCAAGTGGACCAAAATATACAATAAACTCTAATGTTCACAAAATCAAAAGCACATATATAGTAAACTCAAGTGTTTACAAAATCAAGAGCACATATATATAATGGAAAGTCCATAAGTATAATGAGGTGTAGAGTCCTGATTATAGAACCTTATCCAATATCAAGACAGAGTCCACGACTTGAGGCAGCTCCTCTGGAGTGTCACGCCACGACACAAAAGATGATGGTCTAAAATAAGAAGGATAGAGGGAGCCACATAGTGCAAATCAGACTGTAGAACCAAATGGTGATATACAAATGATATCCTACTCACGTGATGAGAAGCACAAGTGTGCAGTACAGGCGGACCAGAACCAATCATCCGGTAGACACAGCGGCAAACCTGGAACAGGCGGTATCCTCGTCCCACCAGAGGGAGTCCAGAGATACTCCTGATAGTCACAGTAAATGTTATGCCACGATAGGATGGAGACAGCAGCTCAAAATAGCTCAAAATAAGATACAGCAGCTTAAAAAAGCAGGATGATGGCCTCCAATGGCAGGGGTAGAGCCAGAAAAAGTGCAGCAGCAAAGTGACAATATGAATTGTTTTGTTATAAAAGTAAAAACAACAGCAACGCGTTTCTCAGTGACACAGCACTGTATCCTCAGAAACGCGTTGCTGTTGTATTTACTTTTATAATAAAACAATTCATATTGTCACTTTGCTGCTGATCTTTTTCTGGCTCTAGCCCTGCCATTGGAGGCCACTATCCTGCTTTTTTTAATCTGCTGTATCTTATTTTGAGCTGCTGTATCCAGCCTATCGTGGCCTAACATTTACTGTGACTATCAGGGGTATCTCTGGACTCCCTCTGGTGGGACGAGGATACTGCCTGTTCCAGGTTTGCCGCTGTGTCTACCGGACGACTGATTGGTTCCAGTCTGCCTGTACCGCACACTTGTGCTTCTCATCACGTGAGTAGGATATCATTTGTATATCACCATTTGGTTCTACAGTCTGATTTGCACTATGTGGCACCCTCTATCCTTCTTATTTTAAAATGTATTAACCCCTCTTCCGCCGCTCCCCGACATCGGCACCACTATAATAAACCTATTGACCCCTAAACTGCCACCTTCCCGCATCGCAAACACTACTTAAATATTATAAACACCTAATCTGCCGTCCGCCCACACCGCCGCTATAATTAACCACTAAACCTCAAGCCCCCACAACAAAATATACTAAATTAAACTATTAACCCCATAACCTCTGGCCTCCCACATCACTACATAAATATATTAACCCCTAACATAACCCTAACACCCCCTAACTTAAATATAATTAAAATAGATCTAAATAAACCTTACAATTATTACCTAAATAATTCCTACTTAAAACTAAATACATACTTACCTGTAAAAAAAACCTAAGCTAGCTACAAAATAACTAATAGTTATATTGTAGCTATCTTAGGTTTTATTTTTATTTCACAGGTAAGTTTGTATTTATTTTAACTAGGTAGAATAGTTACTAAATACCTAGCTACTTTGGGGTAATGCCCCGCAAAATGCCCTTTTAAGGGTTATTGGCAGTTTAGTGTAGGCTAGGGGTCTTATTATTTTGGGGGGCTTTTTTATTTTGATAGGTCTATTAGATTAGGAGTAATTTTTTTTTAGATAATTTCGTTTTTTATTTTGTGTAATTTAGTGTTTGTTTGTTTTTTGACATTTAGATAATTGTATTTGATTAATTTAATTTATTTGATTTTATTGTAATATTAGGTTTTAGTGTAAGGCAGGTTAGGTTTTATTTTACAGGTAAATTTGTATTTATTTTAACTAGGTAGTTAGTAAATAGTTAATAACTATTTACTAATTAGTCTACCTAGTTAAAATAAATACAAACTTGCATGTAAAATAAAAATAAACCCTAAGCTAGCTACAATGTAACTATTAGTTATATTGTAGCTAGCTTAGGGTTTATTTTATAGGTAAGTATTTAGTTTTAAATAGGAATAATTTAGTTAATGATAGGAATATTTATTTAGATTTATTTAAATTATATTTAAGTTAGTGGTTGTTAGGTTTAGGGTTAGACTTACAAACTTACCTGTGAAATAAAAATAAAAGCTAATATAGCTAAACTATAACTATTAGTTATTTTGTAGCTATCTTACACCTAGATTACGACTTTTGCGTTAGAGTCTATGCGGTGCTAACAAGCAGTTTTCTCTCACCGCTCACTTACCTGCAGCGCTGGTATTACGAGTTTTCAGAAACCCGTCGTTAAAAGACAAGAAGTGAGCGTTGAGCAAAATTTTGCTCATTACCGCACTCCAATACCAGCGCTGCTTAAGTCAGCGGTGAGCTGGTGTAATGTGCTCGTGCACAATTTCTCCATAGGAATCAACGGGGAGAGCTGGCTGAAAAAAAGTCTAACACCTGCCAAAAAGTAGAGTAAAACTCCTTAACGCAGCCCCATTGATTCCTATTGGGAAATAAAATGTATGTCTACACCTAACACCCTAACATGAACCCCGAGTCTAAACACCCCATATCTTACATTTATTAACCCATAATCTGCCGCCACCGACATCACAGACACCTATATTATATTTATTAACCCCTAATCTGCCACTCCGGACACCGCCGCGACCTACATTATACTTATGAACCCCTAATCTGCTGCCCCCAATATCGCCGCCACCTACATTATATTTATTAACCCCTAATCTGCTGCCACCTACCTACACTTATTAACCCTTAATCTGCCGCCCCAACGTCGCCGCCACTATAATAAACATATTAACCCCTAAACCGCCACACTGCCGCCTCGCAAACATTAGTTAAATATTATTAACCCCTAATCTGCCGTCCCTAACATCGCCGCCACCTACCTACATTTATTAACCCCTAATCTGCCGCCCCCAACGTCGCCACCACTATATTAAAGTTATTAACCCCTAAACCTAAGTCTAACCCTAAACCTAACACCCGCTAACTTAAATATAATTTAAATAAATCTAAATAAATATTCCTATCATTAACTAAATTATTCCTATTTAAAACTAAATACTTACCTATAAAATAAACCCTAAGCTAGCTACAATATAACTAATAGTTACATTGTAGCTAGCTTAGGGTTTATTTTTATTTTACAGGCAAGTTTGTATTTATTTTAACTAGGTAGAATAGTTACTAAATAGTTATTAACTATTTAATAAGTACCTAGCTAAAATAAATACAAATTTACCTGTAAAATAAAACCTAACCTAAGTTACACTAACACCTAACACTACACTATAATTAAATAAATTAACTAAATTAAATACAATTACCTAAATTAAATTACAGAAATTTAAACTAATTACACCTAATCTAATAGCCCTATTAAAATAAACCCCCCCCCAAAAAAAATTTTTTTTTTAAAAAACCTAGCCTAAACTAAACTACCAATAGCCCTTAAAAGGGCCTTTTGCGGGGGGAATTGCCCCAAAGTAATCAGCTCTTTTACCTGTAAAACAAAAAATACAAACAACCCCCCCAACAGTAAAACCCACCACCCACACAACCAACCCCCCAAATAAAATACTATCTAAAAAACCTAAGCTCCCCATTGCCCTGAAAAGGGCATTTGGATTGGCATTGCCCTTAAAAGGGCAGTTAGCTCTTTTGCAGCCCAAACGCTAATCTAAAAAATAAAACCCACCCAATACACCCTTAAAAAAACCAAACACTAACCCCCTGAAGATCGACTTACCGGGAGACATCTTCATCCAAGCCGGGCGAAGTGGTCCTCCAGACGGGCAGAAGTCTTCATCCAAGCCGGGCAAAGTGGTCCTCTAGACGGGCAGACGTCTTCATCCAAGCCGGGCAGAAGTGGTCCTCCAGACAGGCAGATGTCTTCAGTCAGACGGCATCTTCTATCTTCATCCATCCAGTGCGGAGCAGGTCCATCTTCAAGACATCCGACATGGAGCATCCTCTTCTGGCGACGACTAAAACATAATGAAGGTACCTTTAAGTGACATCATCCAAGATGGCGTCCTTTAGAATCCTATTGGCTGCTTGCATCAGCCAGAAGGATTTTTTCTACCTTAATTCCCATTGGCTGATAGAATTCTGTCAGCCAATCGGAATCTAAGGGACGCCATCTTGGATGACGTCACTAAAGGTACCTTCATTCTATTTTAGTCGTCACCAGAAGAGGATGCTCCCCCGCATCAAATGTCTTGAAGATGGACCGGTGCCGGATGGATGAAGATAGATGGTGCCGTCTGGAGGACCACTTCTCCCCGGGCTTGGATGAAGACTTCTGCCCATGTGGAGGACCACTTCGCCCGGCTTGGATGAAGACGTCTCCCGGTAAGTCGATCTTCAGGGGATTAGTGTTAGGTTTTTTTAAGGGTGTATTGGGTGGGTTTTATTTTTTAGATTAGGGTTTGGGTGGCAAAAGTGCTAACTGCCCTTTTAAGGGCAATGCCCATCCAAATGCCCATTTCAGGGCAATGGGGAGCTTAGGTTTTTTAGATAGTATTTTATTTGGGGGGTTGGTTGTGTGGGTGGTGGGTTTTATTGTTGGGGGGGTTGTTTGTATTTTTTTACAGGTAAAAGAGCTGATCACTTTGGTGCAATGCCCCGCAAAAGGCCCTATTGGTAGTTTAGTTTAGGCTAGGGTTTTTTTTTTTATTTTGGGGGGCTTTTCTCTTGTTAAGTGTGTTCAGTCCATGGGTCATCCATTACTTATGGGATATATTCTCCTTCCCAACAGGAAGTTGCAAGAGGATCACCCAAGCAGAGCTGCTATATAGCTCCACCCCTCACATGTCATATCCAGTCATTCTCTTGCAAGTCTCAACAAAGGAGGTTGTGAGAGGAGAGAGGAGTAACATTCTTCAATCAAAAGTTTATTATTTTAAAATAGCACCGGAGTGTGCTGTTTGTTCTCTCAGGCAGTATTTAGAAGAAGAATCTGCCTGCGTTTTTTCTATGATCTTAGCAGACGTAACTAAGATCCACTTGCTGTTCTCGCACATTCTGAGGAGTGGGGTATCTTCGGAGAAGGGAATATCATGCGGGGTCCCCCGCAAATGAGGTATGTGCAGTAAAATATTTTCTAGGAATGGAATTGACTATGAAAACACTGATGTTACCCATATGACGTAAGTACAGCCTTTAATGCAGTAGTAGCGACTGGTATCAGGCTGATAAATGTATGCGCAGTTGAGTTATTTTCTAGGGACTAGAATTTAACTTTAAATACTGTTAGTACTGAAATAAATGTATGAGCCTTAACTGCAGTAGAAGCGACTGGTAGCAGGCTTAGTGATAACTTTGCATAACACTGGAAAGTTGTTTTTTAAAAAACGTTTACTGGCATGTTATTCGTTTTGTGAGGTACTTTGGTGATAAATCTTTTTGGGCATGATTTTTTTCCACATGGCTAACGTATATTTCTGCATAGACACCGTTATATCAGGTCTCCCACTGTTGTGATATGAGTGGGAGGGACCTTTTTTTAGCGCCTTGTTGCGCAGTTAAAATTCTAGCACAGTCTTCCTGCTTCTTCCTCTTTAATCCAGGACGTCTCCAGAGAGCTCAGGGGTCTTCAAAATTCATTTTTGAGGGAGGTAATCAGTCACAGCAGACCTGTGACAGTGTGTTTGACTGTGAGAAAAGCGTTAAATCTTAAATTGATTATCCGTTTTGGGTATTGAGGGGTTAATCATCCTTTTGCTAATGGGTGCAATCCTCTGCTAATTTCATACATTTACTGTTTAAAATTGGTTGCTATAACCATATTAGTTCGTTGTTATTTCAACTGTGACAGTTTTTTTGTGTTTTTAAAAGCGCTGCAGCGTTTTTTATATTGCTTGTAAACTTATTGAAAGAAATTTCCAAGCTTGATAGCTTCATTGCTAGTCTGTTTAAACATGTCTGACACAGATGAATCTGCTTGCTCATTATGTTTAAAAGCCAATGTGGAGCCCAATAGAAATATGTGTACCAATTGTATTGATGTTACTTTAAATAAAAGTCTGTCTTTACCGGTAAAGAAATTATCACCAGACAACAAGGGGGAAGTTATGCCGCCTAACTCTCCTCACGTGTCAGTACCTTTGCCGCTCAGGAGGTGCGTGAGATTGTGGCGCCAAGCACATCAAGGCACTTACAAATCACTTTACAAGATATGGCTAATGTTATGAAAGAAGTATTATCTAATTTGCCTGAGTTAAGAGGCAAGTTCGATAGCTCTGGGTTAAGGACAGAGCGCGCTGATGATATGAGGGCCATGTCTGACACTGCGTCACAATTTGCAGAACATGAGGACGGAGAGCTTCATTCTGTGGGTGACGGATCTGATCCAGGGAGACCGGATTCAGACATTTAAAATTTTAAATTTAAGCTTGAGAACCTCCATGTATTACTAGGGGAGGTATTAGCGGCTCTGAATGATTGCGACACGGTTGCAATCCCAGAGAAATTATGTAGGCTGGATAAATACTATGCGGTACCGGTGTGTACTGACGTTTTTCCTATACCTAAAAGGCTTACAGAGATTATTAACAAGGAGTGGGATAAACCCGGTGTGCCTTTTTCCCCTCCTCCGATATTTAGAAAAATGTTCCCAATAGACGCCACCACACGAGACTTATGGCAGACGGTCCCTAAGGTGGAGGGAGCAGTTTCTACTTTAGCCAAGCGTACCACTATTCCGGTGGAGGATAGTTGTGCTTTCTCAGATCCAATGGATAAAAAATTAGAAGGTTACCTTAAGAAAATATTTGTTCAACAAGGTTTTATATTACAGCCCCTTGCATGCATTGCGCCCGTCACTGCTGCAGCGGCTTTCTGGTTTGAGTCTCTGGAAGAGGCTATTCGCACAGCACCATTGGATGAGACTTTGAAAAAGCTTAAAGCCCTTAAGCTAGCTAATGCATTTGTTTCGGATGCCGTTGTGCATTTAACCAAACTAACGGCTAAGAACTCCGGATTCGCCATTCAGGCGCGCAGAGCGCTATGGCTTAAATCCTGGTCAGCAGATGTAACCTCTAAATCTAAATTGCTTAATATTCCTTTCAAAGGGCAAACCTTATTCGGGCCCGGCTTGAAGGAGATTATTGCTGACATTACTGGAGGTAAGGGTCACACCCTTCCTCAGGACAGGGCCAAATCAAAGGCCAAACAGTCTAGTTTTCGTGCCTTTCGTAATTTCAAGGCAGGAGCAGCATCAACTTCCTCCGCTCCAAAACAGGAAGGAACTGCTGCTCGTTACAGACAGGGTTGGAAAAGCAACCAGTCCTGGAACAAGGGCAAGCAGGCCAGAAAGCCTACTTCTGCCCCTAAGACAGCATGAAGAGAGGGCCCCCTTTCCGGAAACGGATCTAGTGGGGGGCAGACTTTCTCTCTTCGCCCAGGCTTGGGCAAGAGATGTCCAGGATCCCTGGGTGTTGGAGATTATATCTCAGGGATACCTTCTGGACTTCAAAGCTTCTCCTCCACAAGGGAGATTTCATCTTTCAAGGTTATCAGCAAACCAAATAAAGAAAGAGGCTTTTCTTCAGTGTGTACAAGACCTCCTAGTAATGGGGGTGATCCACCCAGTTCCGCGGACGGAACAAGGGCGAGGATTTTACTCAAATCTGTTTGTGGTTCCCAAGAAAGAGGGAACCTTCAGACCAATCTTGGACCTAAAGATCTTAAACAAATTCCTAAGAGTTCCATCATTCAAAATGGAGACTATTCGAACCATCCTACCCATGATCCAAGAGGGTCAGTATATGACCACAGTGGACTTAAAGGATGCCTACCTTCACATACCGATTCACAAAGATCATTATCGGTACCTAAGGTTTGCCTTTCTAGACAGGCATTACCAGTTTGTAGCTCTTCCCTTCGGGTTAGCTACGGCCCCGAGAATTTTTACAAAGGTTCTGGGCTCGCTTCTGGCGGTACTAAGACCGCGAGGCATAGCGGTGGCTCCGTACTTAGACGACATTCTGATACAAGCGTCAAGTTTTCAAAATGCAAAGTCTCATACAGAGATAGTTCTAGCATTTCTGAGGTCGCATGGGTGGAAAGTGAACATGGAAAAGAGTTCTCTGTTACCACTTACAAGGGTTCCCTTTCTAGGGACTCTTATAGATTCTGTAGAGATGAAGATTTACCTGACGGAGTCCAGGTTATCAAAAATTCTAAATGCTTGCCGTGTCCTTCATTCCATTCCAAGCCCATCAGTAGCTCAGTGCATGGAAGTAATCGGCTTAATGGTGGCGGCAATGGACATAGTGCCATTTGCGCGCCTGCATCTCAGACCGCTGCAATTATGCATGCTGAGTCAGTGGAATGGGGATTACTCAGATCTGTCCCCTTTACTAAATCTGGACCAGGAGACCAGAGATTCTCTTCTCTGGTGGTTGTCTCGGATTCATCTGTCCAAGGGAATGACTTTTCGCAGACCAGATTGGACGATTGTAACAACAGATGCCAGCCTTCTAGGCTGGGGCACAGTCTGGAATTCCCTGAAGGCTCAGGGATCATGGACTCAGGAGGAGAAACTCCTTCCAATAAACATTCTGGAATTAAGAGCGATATTCAATACTCTTCTAGCTTGGCCTCAGTTAGCAACACTAAGGTTCATCAGATTTCAGTCGGACAACATCACGACTGTGGCTTACATCAATCATCAAGGGGGAACCAGGAGTTCCCTAGCGATGTTAGAAGTCTCAAAGATAATTCGCTGGGCAGAGTCTCACTCTTGCCATCTGTCAGCGATCTACATCCCAGGAGTGGAGAACTGGGAGGCGGACTTTCTAAGCCGCCAGACCTTTCACCCGGGGGAGTGGGAACTTCACCCGGAGGTATTTGCTCAACTGATTCTTCGTTGGGGCGAACCGGAACTGGATCTCATGGCTTCTCGCCAGAACGCCAAGCTTCCTTGTTACGGATCCAGGTCCAGGGACCCGGGAGCTGTGCTGGTAGATGCACTAGCAGCCCCTTGGATTTTCAACATGGCTTATGTGTTCCCACCGTTTCCGTTGCTGCCTCGTCTGATTGCCAGGATCAAACAGGAGAGAGCATCAGTGATTCTGATAGCGCCTGCGTGGCCACGCAGGACCTGGTATGCAGACCTAGTGGACATGTCGTCCTGTCCACCATGGTCTCTGCCTCTGAGGCAGGACCTTCTACTTCAGGGTCTTTTCAACCATCCAAGCCTAATTTCTCTGAGGCTGACTGCATGGAGATTGAACGCTTGATTCTCTCAAGGCGTGGTTTCTCGGAGTCGGTTATTGATACATTGATACAGGCTCGGAAACCGGTTACCAGAAAAATTTACCATAAGATATGGCGTAAATATTTACATTGGTGTGAATCCAAGAGTTACTCATGGAGTAAGGTTAGGATTCCTAGGATATTGTCTTTTCTACAACAGGGTTTAGAAAAGGGTTTATCCGCTAGTTCGTTAAAGGGACAGATTTCTGCTCTGTCTATTCTTTTACACAAACGTCTGGCAGAGAATCCAGACGTTCAGGCTTTTTGTCAGGCTTTGGCTAGGATTAAGCCTGTGTTTAAAACTGTTGCTCCTCCGTGGAGCTTAAACTTGGTTCTTAAAGTTCTTCAGGGTGTTCCGTTTGAACCCCTTCATTCCATTGATATTAAGCTTTTATCTTGGAAAGTTCTGTTTTTGATGGCTATTTCCTCGGCTCGAAGAGTCTCTGAGTTATCTGCCTTACATTGCGATTCTCCTTATCTGATTTTTCATTCAGACAAGGTAGTTTTGCGTACTAAACCTGGATTTTTACCTAAGGTTGTTTCTAATAGGAATATCAATCAGGAGATTATTGTTCCATCATTATGTCCTAACCCTTCTTCAAAGAAGGAACGTCTTTTGCATAATCTGGATGTAGTCCGTGCCCTGAAGTTCTACTTACAGGCAACTAAGGATTTTCGGCAAACTTCTTCTCTGTTTGTCGTTTATTATGGACAGAGGAAAGGTCAAAAGGCTTCGGCCACCTCTCTCTCTTTTTGGCTTCGTAGCATAATACGTTTAGCCTATGAGACTGCTGGACAGCAGCCCCCTGAAAGAATTACAGCTCATTCCACTAGAGCTGTGGCTTCCACCTGGGCCTTTAAGAATGAGGCCTCTGTTGAACAGATTTGCAAGGCTGCAACTTGGTCTTCACTTCATACCTTTTCAAAATTTTACAAATTTGACACTTTTGCTTCTTCGTAGGCTGTTTTTGGGAGAAAGGTTCTACAGGCAGTGGTTCCTTCTGTTTAAAGTTCCTGCCTTGTCCCTCCCATCATCCGTGTACTTTAGCTTTGGTATTGGTATCCCATAAGTAATGGATGACCCGTGGACTGAACACACTTAACAAGAGAAAACATAATTTATGCTTACCTGATAAATTTATTTCTCTTGTAGTGTGTTCAGTCCACGGCCCGCCCTGTCTTTTTTTGAGGCAGTTCTAAATTTTAATTAAAACTCCAGTCACCACTGCACCCTATAGTTTCTCCTGTCTCGTCTTGTTTCGGTCGAATGACTGGATATGACATGTGAGGGGTGGAGCTATATAGCAGCTCTGCTTGGGTGATCCTCTTGCAACTTCCTGTTGGGAAGGAGAATATATCCCATAAGTAATGGATGACCCGTGGACTGAACACACTACAAGAGAAATAAATGTATCAGGTAAGCATAAATTATGTTTTTTATTTTAATAGGGCTATTGGATTAGGTGTAATTAGTTTAAATTTCTGTAATTTGTTTATTATTTTCTGTAATTTAGTGTTTGTTTTTTTTGTACTTTAGATAATTGATTTTAATTTAGGTAATTGTATTTAATTTAGTTAATTTAATTATAGTGTAGTGTTAGGTGTTAGTGTAACTTAGGTTAGGTTTTATTTTACAGGTAAATTTGTATTTATTTTAGCTATGTAGTTATTTAAACTAATTACACCTAATCTAATAGCCCTATTAAAATAAACAACCCCCTAAAAAAATTTTTTTTAAAAAAACCTAGCCTAAACTAAACTACCAATAGCCCTTAAAAGGGCCTTTTGCGGGGGAATTGTCCCAAAGTAATCAGCTCTTTTACCTGTAAAAAAAAAAATACAAACAACCCCCCCAACAGTAAAACCCACCACCCACACAACCAACCCCCCAAATAAAATACTAGAAGGCTTCATCCAAGCCAGGCGAAGTGGTCCTCTAGACGGGCAGACGTCTTCATCCAAGCCAGGCAGAAGTGGTCCTCCAGACAGGCAGATGTCTTCAGCCAGACGGCATCTTCTATCTTCATCCATCCGGTGTGGAGCAGGTCCATCTTCATGACATCCGACGTGGAGCATCCTCTTCTGGCGACGACTAAAACAGAATGAAGCTACCTTTAAGTGACGTCATCCAAGATGGCGTCCTTTAGAATCCTATTGGCTGCTTGCATCAGCCAGAAGGATTTTTTCTACCTTAATTCCCATTGGCTGATAGAATTCTGTCAGCCAATCGGAATCTAAGGGACGCCATCTTGGATGACGTCACTAAAGGTACCTTCATTCTATTTTAGTCGTCACCAGAAGAGGATGCTCCCCCGCGTCAGATGTCTTGAAGATGGACCGGTGCCGGATGGATGAAGATAGATGGTGCCGTCTGGAGGACCACTTCTGCCCGGCTTGGATGAAGACTTCTGCCCATGTGGAGGACCACTTCGCCCGGCTTGGATGAAGACGTCTCCTGGTAAGTCGATCTTCAGGGGATTAGTGTTAGGTTTTTTTAAGGGTGTATTGGGTGGGTTTTATTTTTTAGATTAGGGTTTGGGCGGCAAAAGTGCTAACTGCCCTTTTAAGGGCAATGCCCATCCAAATACCCATTTCAGGGCAATGGGGAGCTTAGGTTTTTTAGATAGTATTTTATTTGGGGGGTTGGTTGTGTGGGTGGTGGGTTTTACTGTTGGGGGGGTTGTTTGTATTTTTTTACAGGTAAAAGAGCTGATCACTTTGGTGCAATGCCCCGCAAAAGGCCCTATTGGTAGTTTAGTTTAGGCTAGGGGTTTTTTTTTATTTTGGGGGGCTTTTTTATTTTAATAGGGCTATTGGATTAGGTGTAATTAGTTTAAATTTCTGTAATTTGTTTATTATTTTCTGTAATTTAGTGTTTGGTTTTTTTGTACTTTAGATAATTGAATTTAATTTAGGTAATTGTATTTAATTTAGTTAATTTAATTATAGTGTAGTGTTAGGTGTTAGTGTAACTTAGGTTAGGTTTTATTTTACAGGTAAATTTGCATTTATTTTAGCTATGTAGTTATTAAATAGTTAATAACTATTTAGTAACTATTCTACCTAGTTAAAATAAATACTAACTTGCCTGTAAAATAAAAATAAACCCTAAGCTAGATACAATGTAACTATTAGTTATATTGTAGCTAGTTTAGGGTTTATTTTATATGTAAGTATTTAGTTTTAAATAAAAATAATTTAGTTAATGATAGGAATATTTATTTAGATTTATTTAAATTATATTTAAATTAGTGGGTGTTAGGTTTAGGGTTAGACTTAGGTTTAGGGGTTAATAACTTTAACCCCTTAGTGACCAGAGCACTTTTCCATTTTCTGTCCGTTTGGGACCAAGGCTATTTTTACATTTCTGCGGTGTTTGTGTTTAGCTGAAATTTTCCTCTTACTCATTTACTGTACCCACACATATTATATACCGTTTTTCTCGCCATTAAATGGACTTTCTAAAAATACCATTATTTTTATCATATCTTATCATTTACTATAAAATAATTTATAAAATATGAGGAAAAATGGAAAAAAACAAATTTTTCCTACTTTGAACCCCAAAATCTGTTACATATCTACAACCACCAAAAAACACCCATGCTAAATAGTTTCTAAATTTTGTCCTGAGTTTAGAAATACCCAATGTTTACATCTTCTTTGCTTTTTTTGTAACTTATAGGGCCATAAATAAAAGTAGCACTTTGCTATTTTCAAACCATTTTTTTTCAAAATTAGCGCTAGTTACATTGGGACACTGATATCTTTCAGGAATCCCTGAATATCCATTGACATGTATATATATTTTTTTAGAAGACATCCCAAAGTATTGATCTAGGCCCATTTTGGTTTATTTTATGCCACCATTTCACCGCCAAATGCGATCAAATACAAAAAATCGTTCACTTTTTCACAAATTTTTTCACAAACATTCAGTTTCTCACTGAAATTATTTACAAACTGCTTGTGCAATTATGGCATAAATGGTTGTAAATTCTTCTCTGGGATCCCCTTTGTTCAGAAATAGCAGACATACATGGCTTTGGCATTGCTTTTTGGTAATTAGAAGGCCGCTAAATGCCACTGCGCACCACACGTGTATTATGCCCAGCAGTGAAGGGGTTAATTAGGGAGCATGTAAGGAGCTTTTTAGGGTATTTTTAGCTTTAGTGTAGTGTAGTAGACAACCCCAAGTATTGATCTAGGCCCATTTTGGTATATTTCATGCCACCATTTCACCGCCAAATGCGATCAAATAAAAAAAAAACGTTAAATTTTTCACAATTTTAGGTTTCTCACTGAAATCATTTACAAACAGCTTGTGCAATTATGGCACAAATGGTTGTAAATGCTTCTCTGGGATCCCCTTTGTTCAGAAATAGCAGACATATATGACTTTGGCGTTGCTTTTTGGTAATTAGAATGCTGCTAAATGGCGCTGCGCATCACACGTGTATTATGGCTAGCAGTGAAGGGGTTAATTAGGTATCTTGTAGGGAGCTTGCAGGGTTAATTTTAGCTTTAGTGTAGAGATCAGCCTCCCACCTGAAACATCAGACCCCCTGATCCCTCCCAAACATCTCTCTTCCCTCCCCTACCCCACAAATGTCCCCGCCATCTAAAGTACTGGCAGAAACTCTGCCAGTACTAAAAAAAAAGAAAAATTTGGGCTTTTTTGTGCATTTTTTTAAGCATATTTACATATGCTTATGTGTAGGATCCCCCTTAGCCCCCAACCTCACTGATCCCCCACCAAACAGCTCTCTAACCCTCCCCCTCTGACTTAATGTGCGCCATCTTGGGTACTGGCAGCTGTCTGCCAGTACCCATTTTAGTGAAAAATATGCTTTTTTTAATAAAAAAAATGTCCCTTTTCTGTAGTGTAGCTTCCCCCCCCAATACCAACCCCCCACCCCTTCCAGATCCCTTAGATGCTTTTCAAAAAATAAGTTTATTTTCATTTTTTTTTACAATTTACTTGTAACTTTTTTTCTGTAGTGTAGCGGTTCCCACCCGCTCCCGCCCCGTGCACGCGCCCGCCCGCCACCCCCCGTGCACGCGTGCGCCCCCAAAGGCTCCGCCCCCGATCCCGCCCCCCTCCACCTTACAGAGCTCACCGATGGCCGCCCACCCGCTTCCCAAGTCGGCTCCCACCCACCAACAATACCGGCCATCGATGTCCGGTGCAGAGAGGGCCACAGAGTGGCTCTCTCTGCATCGGATGGCCAGAAAGTGTTATTGCAGGATGCCTTGATGTTAATAATATTTAACTAATGGTTGCGAGAGTGTGGCGGTTTAGGGGTTAATATGTTTATTATAGTGGCGGCAACATTGGGGGCGGCATATTAGGGGTTAATAAGTGTAGGTAGGTGGCGGCGACATTTGGGGGGGCAGCTTAGGGGTTAATACATATAATGTAGGTGTCGGCGATGTTGGGGGCGGCAGATTAGGGGTTAATAAATATAATGTAGGTGGCGGCGGTGTCAGGAGCGGCATATTAGTGGTTAAAATTTTTATTTTAGTATTTGCGATGCGAGAGGGCCTCGGCTTAGGGGTTAATATGTAGTTTATGGGTGTTAGTGTACTTTTTAGCACTTTAGTTATGAGTTTTATGTTACGGCTTTGTACCATAAAACTCATAATTACTGACTTTTAAATGTGTTAGGACTCTTGACAGGGTAGGGTGTACCGCTCGCTTTTTGGCCTCCCAGGACAGACTCGTAATACCGGCGCTATGGAAGTCCCATAGAAAAAAGACTTTACGAAGTTTATGTAAGTCGTTTTGCGGTAAGGCCAAAAAAGTGTGCGGGGCCCCTAAACCATCAAGACTCGTAATACCAGCGGGCGTAAAAAAGCAGCGTTAGGACCTCTTAACGCTGCTCTTTCAGCCTAACGCACAACTCATAATGTAGCCGTTAGGTTTTTTTTTACAGGTAAGTATGTACTTAGTTTTAAATAAGAATTATTTAGTTAATAATGGTAAGATTTATTTAGCTTTATTTTAATTATATTTAAATTAGGGGGTGTTAGGGTTAGGGTTAGTTTTAGGGTTACATTATGGTTAGTTTTAGGGTTTAATATATTTATGTAGTGTTAGTGATGTGGGAGGCCAGGGGTTTAGAGGTTAATAACTTTAGCATAGTGGCAGCGACATTGGGGGCAGTAGATTAGGGGTTAATAAGTGTAGGTAGGTGGCGGCAGATTAGGGGTTAATAACTGTAATGTAGGTGGCGGCGATGTTAGGGGCCGCAGATTAGAGGTTAATAACTGTAAGGAGGTGGCGGTGATGTTAAGGGCGGCAGATTAGGGGTTATTTGTTTTATTTAGGTGACGGCGATGTTAAAGGGACAGTATACACTCATTTTCCTATAACTGCATGTAAAAGACACTACTATAAAGAATAAGATGCACAGATACTGATATAAAAATCCAGTATAAAACTGTTTCAAAACTTACTTAGAAGCAGTCAGTTTAGCTGAAAAGGTAGCTGGAAAGCCACTGCAAGTGGGAAATAAGACACTCCCCCCTCCCCCTTCTTTTGCATATGAAAAGACCCTTTATCATAGAAGAGAAAACAAAGAGCGCATCCAGATTCAAGTGAGTTTATTCAACAACGGTAATACTGACACACAAATAGGATAACACTTACAAGATTCCAAATAAAATAGGCAGATAGACAGATGTACAATTCGATGCTGACCGGACCAATCGCCACAAGCCCTCCAAGTGGTAGCTGGACCAGTATTACCGTTGTTAAATAAACTCACTTGAATCCGGATGCGCTCTTTGTTTTCTCTTCTATGATATTGCCATTTCTGGTGGAGTGCCTAAGATCTCCACATCTGTAGAGCTGCATAGGATTGTGCCGCACATAGCGAGAGTGTGACGTCATCACTAGGCGCAATAGAGGAACACGCCAGGCGAGGACGCCAACATCAGAGCAGAGCCTCACGGAACCTACAGCGGGGGAAAAAACCTGGCCGCTCTATTGAAAATCCTCAGCAACAGCCATCGGATTTGGTCGGATACACACCTCTGAGATTAGTGACTGTAAACGGAGGTATTTTACAGAACTTGTATTTTATTTGATTGTGACTGTACCGCTTTCGGCGGTTTTGATACACAAGGACTGCTGATTATTGCTTATCATCTGGGTTAACACATTAATAGCGCAGAGTGTTTTTCTTTTGTTTTTTAAAAGACCCTTTACACAAACAGGAGCAAGCTGGAGAAGGTAGCTGACGGTATTCTCATAAAACTTTGGGGCTTGGTTAGGAGTCTGAAAATCAGAGCAATGTTATTTAAAAATAAGCAAAACTATACATTTAAAAAAAAAAAAAACTTTATGGGCTATATAAATGGATCATCTACAAAACATTTATGCAAAGAAAAAATGAGTGTATAATGTCCCTTTAAGAGCGGCAGATTAGATTTATGTTAGGGTGATAGGTTTAAACTTCACTTTTTCTTTCCCCATAGAAATCAATGGGTCTGCGTTACGGAGCTTTTGTTTCCACGATTGCAGGTGTTAGGCTTCTTTTTTGCCGGCTCTCCCCATTGATGTCTATAGAGAAATCGTCAAAGCAGGGCTTGTATTTTGGTGCGGTATGGAGCTCAACGCCACCATATCGCCCGCACAAACCTGCTTTTTCCAAACATGTAATAGCAGCGCTATAGGGAGATGAATTAACGCCGCTTTTGTGGCGGCCATTAATTTTCCTATAGCGCTCAAAACTCGTAATCTATCTGATTGTGAATAAAGTGAATCCGGAAGAAGATGAAAAAAAAATAGTTTTAAGCTCTGTTTCTCCTGAAGTATTGCATGTGCTGTTGTGTATTTGTAAGCAAAGAAAATAAAAAAAACTTGTTTTCTTGAAGCTCTGAGTGTGAGGGACACATATGATAAAGGACTTGATGATAAACGATGAGTGAGGCAGGTGGGTTGGTAGGTTGGTTGGGGATAAACTTGAGATATTGCAGTGGTTAATACCTAATATAAAGGGTCATTTAGTGACTCACTTCACTGAAAATGGACACAGCAGGATTTACTCAGATTACATTTGGTTACTAAAAAAGGGAGCGTCAGAAGTTCTTCTCATGCAGAGAATGTGTGTTGTCTGCAACCTAGATTCATTAAGAATTCAGATCAATGTCCAACAAAACACATCTTTCCAGCTGATGTTATACTCTGAAACTAATTCATTAAAGGGACACTAAACCCAATTTATTCTGTCATGGTTCAGATAGAGCATGTAATTTTAATCAAATTTCTAATTTACTCCTATTATCAATTTGTATTCGTTCTTTTGCTATCTGTATTTAAAAAGCTTAGGAGCCCTCCCGTTTTGGTTTAGCACCTGGGTTGCGCTTGCTGATTGGTGGCTAAATTAAGCACTAACCAGGGTGCTGAATCTAAAATAGGCCGGCTCCTACAATTTACATTCCTGCTTTTCAAATAAAGATAGCAAAATAACGAAGAAAAAATAATAATAGGAGTAAACTAGAATGTTGTTTAAAATGGAATGATCTGTCTGAATCATGAAAGAAAATTAGGTTTCATATCCATTTAAATACCAGGGGCCTCTCTAAATCATAGCAAGAGATTTATCTAAATTGTGAATTCTTTTAAATTATGTGTGAATTTGTGCTTTCAATGGAGAATGGAGATTAACGATAGTCTCTGAGGCAGGGTAGCATAAGAAAGCAATTTGGGTGTCATTAGCATGGAGAAACCCAAAACAACTGGTTAGCGTGCCAAGAGAAGAGGTGTAGACAGTTAACAACAGACGTTCCAAGACAGCTTGAAGTTTGTCCTCCATGTAATTATTTCAGTTGACCTATGTGTAATTGTATTATTCCCAGTGATGTGTCTGCTGTATATGATCCCCCACTGATTTTGTTTTCTGTATTTCTGCTTGTGAGACTCTTGTTAACAAAATAAGTTGTAGTTATCACTTGTTCCATTCACACTTATTTGCTTCTGTATCCTTAACAGTCCGCCATCCCCTCCTACCAAAATCCTTGAAGAGGAAAGCTGAGGACAAAGGTAAAGAGAACCACATGTTGACTTCATCACTATTTGTATAGAATTGGATTTTCAGGAAGATATATTTTCTCTAAGCATATTGTTTTGTTTAAGTCAGATTGTGGCATTAACGTGATCCTTAGTTCAGGGGATTGGGTATATGAAACCCAAAGAGGACATTATTTATTTACACATTTTTGTTTTGTTTGATAAACAAGATTACAATTGTTCCATAATAATAATTTGTTAATTGCTTACTTTGAGTGCAATCAAGTCTATGCCAAATCTCCTTTGGCAAAGTCTTGATTAACAATACAATACAATTCTGAAATATCCCTTAAAGATGTATAAAAAGTGAAGGAGTAACCATCAATAGATATAATTACATTAAAGTGGAAAAATGTTCCAAATTATTTATTTTAAGTGCAGGGGTCCACACACACACACATATATATATATATATATATATATATATATATATATATATATATATATATATATATATATATATATATACAGGTAGCCCTCGGTTTACGCCGGGGTTCCAGAAGGAATGGTTGTAAATAGAAACCATTGTAAATTGAAACCCAGTTTATAATGTAAGTCATTGGGAAGTGAGGGAGTTAGGTTCCAGGCCCCTCTCAAAATTGTCATAACACCTAATACATTATTTTAAAAGCTTTGAAATGAAGACTTTACATGCTAGACACCATTATAAATCTAATAAAATAATCACACAACACAGACTTCACTTACATTTTCCTACAAACAGTTATTTCTATGCATTCCAATCTGGACTGAGTTATAGACAGGAAGATCTTGTTCCTTTAAAATCTGCTCGATAGCTCAGGTCTGGTTAAACTGATTAATTTCAGCTTGCTTGGCTTTGCTGCAACACAAGCGGACAGTTCCACCTACTGGCTATTTTAATAAATGCACTGCTTCTCAATGCTTTTCAAGAGCAGTCACATGACTGGAAAAAAGGTTGTTATTCTGAAACGGTGTAAATTGAACTGTTGTAAAACGAGGGCCACCTTTATATATATATATATATATATATATATATATATATATATATATATATATATATATATATATATATATATATATACATACATACATACATAATTAAACTAATATTCATAAATTCTATTTTGGACAGATACAAGGCCACTAATTTGAAAGTGGAGAATTCCCCTTTTAAATAGGGGTTATCACTTCCCTCTATGTTTTTAAGAGGTTAGTATTGTGTTCCATTATACATATAGTTTTGTCAAATAGTTGCAGGGACCATAAAGTCAAAGTTAAACTTAAATGGATTGACTAGAGCATGTCAATTTAAACAATTTAACTTCTACTATCAATTTCACTTTGTTTCTTTGCATTCTTTAATAAAGAATAATCCTAGGTGAGCTCAAGAGAGTGTACGGGTCTTTAGCCATTTGGCAGCAGTATATGCAACAATATTTATATCAATGTTATACATAGTTCCAAACACTGCTTCCATAGAATGCCCAAAACACATGCCTACCTATGTTTACTCTTTAACAAATGATACCAAAAGAAGAAAGTAAATTGCATGTTCTATCTGAATAATGAAAGATACATTTTTATTTTTACTGTCCCTTTAAGGGATTAATCCCCATTATTTTGTTTTATTATGTATACAGCTCTGTCAATTAATTGTTGTTACCGTACCATAGTGTTCACCTGGTAACCTGCTGGGTGTGTGAACCCTCGTTTGAAGGATGGCCCCTCCTTTTTCAAAAAAGTTCACTTTCCCTTTTTATTTATTTTTATTTTATGGGGTCCTAGAGTATTTTATTAGCAGAACCCTAAAGTCACCTAGTAGACTGATGATTGTCATTCTTATAACATTCAAACTTTCTATAGAGCATTATGCTCATAATCTGAAAGTTGTGTATTGTTTAAATGAGTGGATTTTCTTTAGGGTTAGTGGCCTCTTTGGTGCCCCTAGTCCCCAATAAAGGACATACACTAGGTAGGCAGGTGCCATGTTTTTTTTTAATGCATGCACCTGTTATAGCTGAAGAAAAAACAACACGTTTGGTGCATTCAACTGTAATATATAAGAAAATAATTGAGTGGTGAATTTTCCATTGTTGGTCATGAGGATATAGGTAAAACAAATAATTAGTAGGCAGCACATCAATATGTGCTAGAGGTGTGTGTGGCGTGTGCTATTGTCAGACCTTTTCAGCTCACAATGCTACCCCAATTCTGATATTCTCCCAATATCAGAGATATACAAAGTGTATGTGGTGGGGGTGGGGAGCGCTAGTAGTATTAGCTGTGAGTAGGACTAGATATTAGTGATAATTGTGTATATATTATCTAATTAATCGTGTGTTTTATTCACAAAATACTCCTGTGTTTTATCAACCTGTCATGTGTCTTCGTGATAGTGAAATGTATTTTGTTCTATATGTATACCTTTAAGAACCTGGTACTATGTTATACCTTCAAATTTCCTGTATCTGAAATTTATCAAATTTTTTTTCTAAAAACTCCTTAGTGTATCATAGTAGTACCCCAGTGCTATATGTATTGTGCTAGTTTTATACCTTTGACAACCTGGTACTGTTTGTACCTTAACACCAGTGCTATATTTTTGCTATCGTTATATACCTTTAACAACCTGGTACCGTGGTATCGGAAAAAATATTTTTACACTCCTTCGTAATATATAGGGATGACGCTAGACTTATGTATACTCAAATATATTTATATTACAATTCACATAATAAATACAATGTTACGCAGATAAAAATGTTGTACAAAATAAAATCAAAATGGTATCATTAACCACTAATTGCATATGCATACATATAAAAACCTGTTGTTCTAAAAAAGGCTACTTAGGTAAGGCTTTTGAAGTAGTATCAAAAACTCCGGAGTACACTCCCTGTGTGTCTCGAATTGAGTTTATGGATTGTATATACAATGTTGCAAAGAGGTGTATAAAACACATGACAGGTTGATAAAACACAGGAGTATTTTGTGAATAAAACACACGATTAATTAGATAATATATACAATTTATAAGCCCTTGAAGGCCGCCTCTATTTTATATACCTTTCACAGCAGGGGATAGCAAGCTCATGTAGGCCATATAGATAGCATTGTGATCACGCCCGTGGCTAGTGGCAGACACTGCACTAATTGGCTAAAATGCAACTATATGCAAAATATCTAAAAGTCATGTGATTAGGGGTGGTCAGAAGATGCTTAGATACAAGTTAGTCACAGAAGTAAAAAGTATATTAATATAACTGTGTTGGTTTTGCAAAACTGGGGAATGGGTAATAAAGGGATTATCTATCTTTTTAAACAACAAAAATTCTGGTGTTAACTGTCCCTTTAATTTTATACAGCAGTTTGTAAATCTGCATTGTACACAGAGATGTTCTTCCTTTTAATTGCTGTTCGAGTTAGAACTGTTATTACCACTCATTATTCCTGTGGTTTTTAAGATATTTACCGTTGTTTGACGTTTTTCTTTTTATGTAGTGCTTAATAAAATGTTATTGTATATCTTCAGTATCTTCTGTCCATTTACCTCAAGAAGAATGTTCTAATTATTTTCAGATTTTCTTATTTTGTTTGTTTCTGTTTCTATTTATGTTTTAAAGAAGGAAAGATTGTGAATGGTTCAGGTATTCTGCATTTAAACAAGGCAGCAAAACAAATAGAAAACATGAATGTAGTAAATACTGTATTTAGGTCTGGGCGTAACTAGGACTACGACCATTGTTTGGATCCTTGTGATTCATAAATGACCAGTTGTTGAGATACATTATTCTAATTTTTGTTTGCTTGGTTGTAGGATGTGACGCTTATTTTCCCTGGCTGGTCCCAGGAAAGGCTCCATTGGTTTCTCTGAAGAGCTCCTCGCAGGACGTTGAGATTAGAGCATATCATGCAGTGGGTTTGTGAATTAATCCATCCACCTCCTTCTATGTTGTATCTGAGGGACGTTACAAGAAGTGTTATTTTATTTCTCTCATGCCTGGTAGCATCGAGGACTTGTAAAAGCTCTGTTATTACAAGAGGGGACCTGTGATGTCCTCTGTACATAATGTCTATTGCATGCAGGTCTTTACAATGAGATCTGTGTACTGAAAAGAGGGGACTTTGTATATGATCTGCTCTCACCACCCCAGCTCCACTTGCTTTCCACTAAAGAGCCAGAAATGACCAGGTTGAAATGAGAATCTTCTACATATATTGCACTTAAATTGTTGACGGCCGTGTCAGCATTAGAGCTAATATTTATTGTGTAAATAAAAACAGATGAATGAAGATTTCGAGTAGAACAACAAATATAAGAGAATGCACACTTTGTTATATAGTGGCAGAGATCACACACGGCAGCTGCTGTAACACAATCAGTGATATTAAAGCAGAAAAACAAACAAACTGCTGTGACCACAAATGGATTCTTGCTTATGTTTGTAAGAAAGCTTTGTTCATAAATTCTTATGTATTCATATAGCAGACTGTGAGCAGATACGACCACATATACAATCATATTGTATGTTTTAAATTATCAAACCCTACTGTGCTGTATTTATGGTCTCTCTGTTTATCCAACATGTAGTCTTAGAATGAACCATCTCTACTGAAAGGGATGCCCATATGTCTATAACTTTCTCAGTAACATACTGCAGTATTCTGTCTTTCCTCTTATGTGCCATCCCATTAAAGAGTCATTAAACAGATTTTGTATGTGTAAAAACTGTGCTTGTCCAAGCTCCCTAGGAAAGCCATAAATAAATATTTTTTGATCATGAATGCTGCAATACAATAACTGGTTTAGGCAATTTGCAGCATTTTGAAAAATACCTGATTTACAGAATTTAATCTTTCGCTACTATAGGGAACCCTTTAACCCCTTTGTTCCCATTCTTCTTTGGCAGCCAAGGCACTACATGTTTCCTACCTTTTTAATATATGTATTTTATGATGTAAAATTACACTAAGAAATATATGAATGTGACTGTATTTACAGTTTTCTATGAAAAACTATTATTTTCCTCCAGCAGCAAATCTGAATCATTCCTTCTGTGAAAACTCAAAATCGCAAACATTAAATTGGCAGCTCTCACTAATGTTATGGGAATTTTTAATTAACTCTGAGTATTTGATAACCTTAATTTCCCTGGATTTTAAAATACCAGTCTAAGTGCCTTAGTGGAGGGTTGTTTACACTGATATGGGTGTGAGGAGTCCAGATTGGGGGGCGTGGGCCTACATTTGGCAATACAGAGAACTCTGGAGCAGTCACAAGTTGTTTAGATAAATCGGTACAATCTAATGTTGACCTACAGTTTACTCTGATTCCTGCACCTCGCTATAAATCAGACCATTTTGTTTGGCTTTTTTTCTGTTGTGCACTACATGGGTTAACAAACATTTATATCTTTACACAGCAACATCCTTCAGAATTCTGGAACAATATCCACTGATGGGAGGGGGAGGTATTTAAAAATGTTCTGTGGCAGCCATCATCATAAATGCCTGTGCTACATTATCTCAGATACTTGATATTCCTAAACAATTTGAAGCTTAAGATCCTTAATTAAAGACCTATTGTTCTATTTATTAGATATTTCACTGTCAGCAAAGGATCCTAAATGCCTTTTGGTGAAGTCAATTGTCAAACTGTGATTATCACATTACCACTCTGTATATCTGTCGTCTTCTAGAAATATCATAGATCCTTTTTCATGCTATCTTCTGTTATAAATAAATGGGCACACTTTATTATTCAAACATTACCTACACTGCCGGAAAGTGAAGTGGCTTCAATCACACAGTGGCATCACAGTAGTTTTTCATCCTATGAGAAATAAAGTTGGTCTTATGTATTTTCTTTAGATTTGCATTGTATTCCCATGCAAGAGAAAGTTTACCAAACTAAAGCTGTTTGTGTTAATATATAGAATGAGAAGGAAACAAAATCAAAAGTAAATACATGATTAAAAGAAGACACCAGGATATTTTAACTCTTGCCCTGCTGTGTTAAACTACTGCTCAATGCAGTTAGAGTACACGTGTTTTGCTGTTGATTCCATTCTACAGCCAATCAACATTTTAATTTTAAATATTTTTTACAGTGCAATGTTCCTTAAACTTGTTTTGTGTTTTTGTGAATAGCTTTGTAAAATGTACTCTGTACATATTTTATTGTCTTGTCTACTTTATCAAGTATCAAACTTTCAATGTGTTTAATGAAATGAAGGAAGGAAAAAACAAAATAAATATTGTGTTTCAAAAAAGTATTCTTGGTGCTTGTGTGATTAAAATGTTGCTAGTGGAAACTGTGTTTTTGGGGTTAGTTATATCATTTTAAATATGTCACCAGATTTGCGCACAAATGTGGTCTCTTTTTTTCTAATATTCTAAAATTCCATTGCATTAGGCTAGAGTATTGTTTTTTATGTCTGATAAAATTCTCTCATATAGATTTTTTATGAAATTAGTTTTTCATTTATGTGTCTATAAAGCTTTGCAAGTCTTAACAACCTACCGTCCTTCCTTTTCAAGCGTTACAACTTCTCAAATCAGACTAGTGCTTTTACAGAACCTCTGGCTTGGTTTTAAAACAAGTATATTTAATCAAAGATAATGTGATAAAGGTTTTGTGTGCTTGTGCTCAGACATGCGGATGTGCAGAGATCTATAACCCCCAACCCCCCTCAGTTAAATGACCCACTGGGAGTAACACCTTGGGGTAAGTGCGGGCTGTATACAGATGCAGACTCTGATTGGTTGCTTTGGCTTCATGTTGAAATAAAAAAAGCTTCTGCAAGGAGACTGGTCAGGTGGACAAATTCTAATACAAAATTATCAACAAATAGATCATTATTACTCCCTTTATCAGGATGCCTTGCTCTTACATTAAACACAAATAAAAATGAATCTATTCATGTTCTTTTAATTGTGCTAAAGTAACGGGTGAATATATATGTGATCAATTACTTTAGTTTGTATTTAATTAACTATATCTGCAATCTGTTTTCCAGCATCAAAATTGCATTATATTTTGTGAAGATGAATAATAGAAAATTCCATATATATATTTCTTCTGTTATGTGTGATCAGTCCACGGGTCATCATTACTTCTGGGATATTATCTGCTCCCCTACAGGAAGTGCAAGAGGATTCACCCAGCAGAGTTGCTATATAGCTCCTCCCCTCTACGTCACCTCCAGTCATTCTCTTGCACCCAAAGACTAGATAGGAGGTGTGAGAGGACTATGGTGATTATACTTAGTTTTTAGAACTTCAATCAAAAGTTTGTTATTTTACAATAGCACCGGAGCGTGTTATTACCTCTCTGGCAGAGTTTGAAGAAGAATCTACCAGAGTTTTTCTTATGATTTTAACCGGAGTAGTTAAGATCATATTGCTGTTTCTCGGCCATCTGAGGGAGGTAAAAGCTTCAGATCAGGGGACAGTGGGCAGTTGAATCTGCATTGAGGTATGTCGCAGTTGTTATTTTCTGAATGGAATTGATGAAAAAATCCTGCCATACCGTTATAATGAACATGTATGTATACTCTACACTTTAGTATTCTGGGGATGGTATTTCACCGGAATTACTCTGTAAAAGTACATTAAACCTTTTATTAGGTATTTTTCATGTTAAACGTTTTTGCTGGAATGTAGAATCGTTTGCATTAATGAGGTACTGAGTGAATAAGTATTT
Source organism: Bombina bombina (assembly GCF_027579735.1). Classification (NCBI taxonomy): domain Eukaryota; kingdom Metazoa; phylum Chordata; class Amphibia; order Anura; family Bombinatoridae; genus Bombina; species Bombina bombina. Next base: position 624,591,335 of record NC_069499.1, on the reverse strand, counting down.
GGGCATTATTTTCCACTTGGCAGTTTGCTTGTGTTAATTATGACAGTTTCGTTTCTCTCTCACTGCTGTGTGTGAGAGGGAGGGGCCGTTTTTGGCGCTCTTTGCTACGCATCAAAAATTTCCAGTCAGTTTTTCTGCATGATCCGGTTCATCTCTAACAGAACTCAGGGGTCTTCAAACTTCTTTGAAGGGAGGTAGATTCTCTCAGCAGAGCTGTGAGACTTATATAGTGACTGTGATTTAAAACGTTGTTTAAAATTTAATTAGTGTTATTTTACTAATGGAAACAAACCTTTGCTAAAAAGTTGTGTTGTTTGTTAAGAGTGATGCTATAACTGTTTTTCAGTTCATTATTTCAACTGTCATTTAATCGTTTAGTGCTTCTTGAGGCACAGTACGTTTTTATTAAATAAAATTGTAACCGAGTTGCATGTTTATTGCTAGTGTGTTAAACATGTCTGATTCAGAGGAAGATACCTGTGTCATTTGTTCCAATGCCAAGGTGGAGCCCAATAGAAATTTATGTACTAACTGTATTGATGCTACCTTAAATAAAAGCCAATCTGTACAAATTGAACAAATTTCACCAAACAGCGAGGGGAGAGTTATGCCGACTAACTCGCCTCACGTGTCAGTACCTGCATCTCCCGCCCGGGAGGTGCGTGATATTATGGCGCCTAGTACATCTGGGCAGCCATTACAGATAACATTACAAGATATGGCTACTGTTATGACTGAAGTTTTGGCTAAATTACCAGAACTAAGAGGCAAGCGTGATCACTCTGGGGTGAGAACAGAGTGCGCTGATAATTCTAGGGCCATGTCTGATACTGCGTCACAGCTTGCAGAGCATGAGGACGGAGAGCTTCATTCTGTAGGTGACGGTTCTGATCCAAACAGATTGGATTCAGATATTTCAAATTTTAAATTTAAATTGGAAAACCTCCGTGTATTACTAGGGGAGGTCTTAGCAGCTCTCAACGATTGTAACGCTGTTGCAATACCAGAGAAAATGTGTAGGTTGGATAAATACTTTGCGGTACCCGGCGAGTACTGACGTTTTTCCTATACCTAAGAGATTAACTGAAATTGTTACTAAGGAGTGGGATAGACCCGGTGTGCCGTTCTCACCCCCTCCAATATTTAGAAAGATGTTTCCAATAGACGCCACCACACGGGACTTATGGCAAACGGTCCCTAAGGTGGAGGGAGCAGTTTCTACTTTAGCTAAGCGTACCACTATCCCGGTGGAGGATAGCTGTGCTTTTTCAGATCCTATGGATAAAAAATTAGAGGGTTACCTTAAGAAAATGTTTATTCAACAAGGTTTTATATTACAACCCCTTGCATGCATCGCGCCGATCACGGCTGCGGCAGCATTTTGGATTGAGTCTCTGGAAGAGAACCTTAGTTCAGCTACGCTGGACGACATTACGGACAGGCTTAGAGTCCTTAAACTAGCTAATTCATTCATTTCGGAGGCCGTAGTACATTTAACCAAACTTACGGCTAAGAATTCAGGATTCGCCATTCAGGCACGCAGGGCGCTGTGGCTAAAATCCTGGTCGGCTGATGTAACTTCTAAGTCCAAATTACTTAGTATACCTTTCAAGGGGCAAACTTTATTTGGGCCCGGTTTGAAAGAAATTATTGCTGACATTACAGGAGGTAAGGGCCACGCTCTACCTCAAGACAAAGCCAAAGCTAAGGCTAGACAGTCTAATTTTCGTCCCTTTCGGAATTTCAAAGCAGGAGCAGCGCCAACTTCCACTGCACCAAAACAGGGAGGAGCTGTTGCTCGTTACAGACAAGGCTGGAAGCCTAACCAGTCCTGGAACAAGGGCAAGCAGGCCAGTAAACCTGCTGCTGTCCCAAAGACAGCATGAACCGAGGGCCCCCGATCCGGGACCGGTTCTAGTGGGGGGCAGACTCTCTCTCTTCGCCCAGGCTTGGGCAAGAGATGTCCAGGATCCCTGGGCGCTAGAGATCATATCTCAGGGATACCTTCTAGACTTCAAATCCTCTCCCCCAAGAGGGAGATTTCATCTGTCAAGGTTGTCAACAAACCAAATAAAGAAAGACGCGTTTCTACGCTGTGTACAAGATCTATTATTAATGGGAGTGATCCATCCGGTTCCGCGGTCGGAACAAGGACAAGGGTTTTACTCAAACCTGTTTGTGGTTCCCAAAAAAGAGGGAACTTTCAGGCCAATCTTGGATTTAAAGATCCTAAACAAATTCCTAAGAGTTCCATCGTTCAAAATGGAAACTATTCGGACAATCTTACCCATGATCCAAGAGGGTCAGTACATGACCACAGTGGATTTAAAGGATGCTTACCTTCACATACCGATTCACAAAGATCATTACCGGTATCTAAGGTTTGCCTTCTTAAACAGGCATTACCAGTTTGTAGCCCTTCCATTCGGATTGGCTATGGCTCCAAGAATCTTTACAAAGGTTCTGGGTGCCCTTCTGGCGGTACTAAGACCGCGAGGAATTTCGGTAGCTCCGTACCTAGACGACATTCTGATACAAGCTTCAAGCTTTCAAACTGCCAAGTCTCATACAGAGTTAGTTCTGGCATTTCTAAGGTCGCACGGATGGAAAGTGAACGAAAAGAAGAGTTCTCTCTTTCCTCTCACAAGAGTTCCATTCTTGGGGACTCTTATAGATTCTGTAGAAATGAAGATTTATCTGACAGAAGACAGATTAACAAAGCTTCTAAATGCATGCCGTGTCCTTCATTCCATTCAACTCCCGTCAGTAGCTCAATGCATGGAGGTGATCGGCTTAATGGTAGCAGCAATGGACATAGTTCCCTTTGCACGCCTACATCTCAGACCGCTGCAATTGTGCATGCTGAGTCAGTGGAATGGGGATTACTCAGATTTGTCCCCCACTCTGAATCTGGATCAAGAGACCAGAAACTCTCTTCTATGGTGGCTTTCTCGGCCACATCTGTCCAGGGGGATACCGTTCAGCAGGCCGGACTGGACAATTGTAACAACAGACGCCAGCCTTCTAGGTTGGGGCGCTGTCTGGAATTCTCTGAAGGCTCAGGGACAATGGAGTCAGGAGGAAAGTCTCCTGCCAATAAACATTCTGGAATTGAGAGCAGTTCTCAATGCCCTTCTAGCTTGGCCCCAGTTAAAGACTCGGGGGTTCATCAGGTTTCAGTCGGACAACATCACGACTGTAGCTTACATCAACCATCAAGGAGGGACAAGAAGCTCCCTAGCAATGATAGAAGTATCAAAGATAATTCGCTGGGCAGAGTCTCACTCTTGCCATCTGTCAGCAATCCACATCCCGGGAGTGGAGAACTGGGAGGCGGATTTCTTGAGTCGCCAGACTCTTCATCCGGGGGAGTGGGAACTTCATCCGGAGGTCTTTGCCCAAATACTTCAACGTTGGGGCAAACCAGAGATAGATCTCATGGCGTCTCGCCAGAACGCCAAACTTCCTCGCTACGGATCCAGATCCAGGGATCCGGGAGCGGTTCTGATAGATGCTTTGACAGCACCTTGGAACTTCAGGATGGCTTATGTGTTTCCACCCTTCCCACTGCTTCCTCGATTGATTGCCAAAATCAAACAGGAGAAAGCATCAGTGATTCTAATAGCGCCTGCATGGCCGCGCAGGACTTGGTATGCAGATCTAGTGGACATGTCATCCTGTCCGCCTTGGTCTCTACCTCTAAGACAGGACCTTCTGATTCAGGGTCCATTCAAACATCAAAGTCTAACTTCTCTGAAGCTGACTGCTTGGAAATTGAACGCTTGATTTTATCAAAACGTGGTTTTTCTGAGTCGGTTATTGATACCCTGATACAGGCTAGGAAGCCTGTTACCAGAAAGATTTACCATAAAATATGGCGTAAATACCTATACTGGTGTGAATCCAAAGATTACTCCTGGAGTAAGGTTAGGATTCCTAGGATATTGTCTTTTCTACAAGAAGGTTTAGAAAAGGGTTTATCGGCTAGCTCATTAAAGGGACAGATTTCAGCTCTGTCCATCTTGTTTCACAGGCGTCTGTCAGAAAATTCAGACATCCAAGCCTTTTGTCAGGCTTTAACTAGGATCAAGCCTGTGTTTAAAACTATTGCTCCACCATGGAGTTTAAACTTAGTTCTTAACGTTTTACAGGGTGTTCCGTTTGAACCCCTTCATTCCATTGATATAAAATTGTTATCTTGGAAAGTTCTATTTTTAATGGCTATTTCCTCGGCTCGAAGAGTCTCTGAGTTATCAGCCCTACATTGTGATTCTCCTTATCTGATCTTTCACTCAGACAAGGTAGTTCTGCGTACTAAACCTGGGTTCTTACCTAAGGTAGTCACTAACAGGAATATCAATCAAGAGATTGTTGTTCCATCCTTGTGTCCAAATCCTTCTTCAAAGAAGGAACGTCTTCTACACAATCTGGATGTAGTTCGTGCCCTCAAGTTCTACTTGCAGGCAACTAAAGATTTTCGCCAAACTTCTTCCCTGTTTGTCGTTTATTCTGGACAGAGGAGAGGTCAAAAAGCTTCTGCTACCTCTCTCTCTTTTTGGCTTCGTAGCATAATACGTTTAGCCTACGAGACTGCTGGACAGCAGCCTCCTGAAAGAATTACAGCTCATTCCACTAGAGCTGTGGCTTCCACTTGGGCCTTTAAGATTGAGGCCTCTGTTGAACAGATTTGCAAGGCTGCAACTTGGTCTTCGCTTCATACTTTTTCCAAATTTTACAAATTTGACACTTTTGCTTCTTCGGAGGCTATTTTTGGGAGAAAGGTTCTTCAGGCAGTGGTTCCTTCTGTATAATGAGCCTGCCTATCCCTCCCGTCATCCGTGTACTTTTGCTTTGGTATTGGTATCCCAGAAGTAATGATGACCCGTGGACTGATCACACATAACAGAAGAAAACATAATTTATGCTTACCTGATAAATTCCTTTCTTCTGTTGTGTGATCAGTCCACGGCCCGCCCTGTTTTTAAGGCAGGTGCATATTTTTTAAATTATAATTCAGTCACCACTACACCCTTGGTTTCTCCTTTCTCGTTGGTCTTTGGTCGAATGACTGGAGGTGACGTAGAGGGGAGGAGCTATATAGCAACTCTGCTGGGTGAATCCTCTTGCACTTCCTGTAGGGGAGCAGATAATATCCCAGAAGTAATGATGACCCGTGGACTGATCACACAACAGAAGAAAGGAATTTATCAGGTAAGCATAAATTATGTTTTTTTTAATTCATACTGTAAAATGAAATACCCAAGAGACCTTAGGGGTGAAACTGTGAATGTTTGGGCAAACCATTATATTTGAAGGGAGGTTAGTTTCCCTGGTGCCTCATGGATGGCTGCCCCTGGATAGTGATAACTTATCTGAGCTTTGGTTTTTAGCCCATTGTGGAACAATAAGCTTCAGTTATAAAGTATATTCCTCTTAGTTGAGTCATACAAATATTTCAACTTAAAAAACTCAATATTCCCCAGCTATAACCTCTATAGCTCTCTGATTAAAGGGACGTTAAAGTCATTGCAAATTCAGCAATTAAAGGGACATTCCAGTCAAAATTGAAATGCACATAGATGAATTACATCTTTGAAAATAAACATATTTGCAATATACACGTACAGTATAGGCAAAAATGTTTCTAGTAAAAGCTATCACTGTTTTAGTGTTAACATTTTTCTCTGCGCACGTGCATGTGAAGCATAGCTAGATCTTCTCAGTGCACCAGCATTTTAAATACTGCAGCTATTTAGAGGGCCAGTGGGGCTTGTATCATGTCAACAATTAACAAATTAAGTCATTACCAGATGGTACAAGCAACTTAGGCTCTCTGAGCAAGTGCTGTGTATAAAATGCTGGTGCACGGTGCATACTTAAATATGCTTTTGAAACAGCTGTAGCTTTTATTAGAAACATTTTAGCTAATACATGTATATCACACAAATGATTCTATACAAAACTGAAACACATCCATGTGGATTCCAATCTTGGCTGGAATGTCCCTTTAAGCACTACATTGCAAAAGAAATGTTTTAAAACCATTTACCACTGATGTTCTGTCACAAATTAAGAGCAGTGCAGCTATACTTGTCTTGAAAAGTCTGGGGAGTCCATGTTCCTGGCCTTTGCTTTGGCCAGTTGGGCGCAGAATTAGGCTTGTGCTGTGAGATAACCAATTACTGTGTAGAATGTTGCAGGCTCAGGTAAAGGTCACTATACTTAAGAATGATTTGGGCACTTTAGCTTCTCTGAGGGAAGTGGAACAATAACACAAAAAGTAGGCAAAATAAATAGCCTAGATCCAGTGATGATTAACCTTGGTAGCCCAAATTTTTTGGAACTACATTTCTCATAATGCTTAGACACTCTGCAGTCTAGTTGGGCATCATAGGAAATGTAGTTCTGAAACATCATGCATAGGTTAGCCTTCACTGTCATAGATCTGCTTATGAAAGCAATACCCTGTGGAATAAATCAGCATAACATCGCAATTTGAGATTTGTACCCGTTCCTCTTCATATCCACAAGTTATGAGTGACTCTACATTATAGTCAATGAAGCAGGATCTATCTCGTAACTGTAAAGGATACCAGGATCACAAAAAAGCCTTAAAAATGCTACAAAGCATTTGAATTAAAATGAAAAAAAAAAATTAATTTGATAAAACAGTCCACAGTAACAAATACACAAAAGAAAACTTGAAAAATAATAGAAGAAAACTAAACAAAACCATGAGATGTGATTCTTCTTGGGACAATAGAGTCTTTATGTATTCCACATACTTTGGCATTAGAGTAGATGTAAATACCCTGGTTGCTCATGATCAGACCAAAGTCTCCAAGACTCCTTTCCTTCTATCCAGAGAGAATCATTTTCTAGAACAAAACAGGCGTGAATATTTTACCCTTATTTCTCCAACATAGGTGTGTCCGGTCCACGGCGTCATCCTTACTTGTGGGATATTCTCCTCCCCAACAGGAAATGGCAAAGAGCCCAGCAAAGCTGGTCACATGATCCCTCCTAGGCTCCGCCTACCCCAGTCATTCTCTTTGCCGTTGTACAGGCAACATCTCCACGGAGATGGCTTAGAGTTTTTTAGTGTTTAACTGTAGTTTTTATTATTCAATCAAGAGTTTGTTATTTTGAAATAGTGCTGGTATGTACTATTTACTCAGAAACAGAAAAGAGATGAAGATTTCTGTTTGTATGAGGAAAATGATTTTAGCAACCGTAACTAAAATCCATGGCTGTTCCACACAGGACTGTTGAGAGCTACTAACTTCAGTTGGGGGAACAGTATGCAGTCTCTTGCTGCTTGAGGTATGACACATTCTAACAAGACGATGTAATGCTGGAAGCTGTCATTTTCCCTATGGGATCCGGTAAGCCATGTTTATTACGATCATAAATAAGGGCTTCACAAGGGCTTATTAAGACTGTAGACTTTTCTGGGCTAAATCGATTCATTATTAACACATATTTAGCCTTGAGGAATCATTTTATCTGGGTATTTTGATATAAGAATATCGGCAGGCACTGTATTAGACACCTTATTCCTTAGGGGCTTTCCCAAAGCATAAGCAGAGCCTCATTTTCGCGCCGGTGTGGCGCACTTGTTTTTGAGAGGCATGGCATGCAGTCGCATGTGTGTGGAGCTCTGATACTTAGAAAAGACTTTCTGAAGGCGTCATTTGGTATCGTATTCCCCTTTGGGCTTGGTTGGGTCTCAGCAAAGCAGATACCAGGGACTGTAAAGGGGTTAAAGTTTAAAACGGCTCCGGTTCCGTTATTTTAAGGGTTAAAGCTTCCAAATTTGGTGTGCAATACTTTTAAGGCTTTAAGACACTGTGGTGAAAATTTGGTGAATTTTGTACAATTCCTTCATGTTTTTTCGCAATTGCAGTAATAAAGTGTGTTCAGTTTAAAATTTAAAGTGACAGTAACGGTTTTATTTTAAAACGTTTTTTGTACTTTGTTATCAAGTTTATGCCTGTTTAACATGTCTGAACTACCAGATAGACTGTGTTCTGAATGTGGGGAAGCCAGAATTCCTATTCATTTAAATAAATGTGATTTATGTGATAATGACAATGATGCCCAAGATGATTCCTCAAGTGAGGGGAGTAAGCATGGTACTGCATCATTCCCTCCTTCGTCTACACGAGTCTTGCCCACTCAGGAGGCCCCTAGTACATCTAGCGCGCCAATACTCCTTACTATGCAACAATTAACGGCTGTAATGGATAATTCTGTCAAAAACATTTTAGCCCAAATGAACACTTGTCAGCGTAAGCGCGGCTGCTCTGTTTTAGATACTGAAGAGCATGGCAACGCTGATACTAATATCTCTGAAGGGCCCCTAACCCAGTCTGATGGGGCCAGGGAGGTTTTGTCTGAGGGAGAAATTACTGATTCAGGGAACATTTCTCAACAGGCTGAACCTGATGTGATTGCATTTAAATTTAAGTTGGAACATCTCCGCATTCTGCTTAAGGAGGTATTATCCACTCTGGATGATTGTGACAAGTTGGTCATCCCAGAGAAGCTATGTAAAATGGACAAGTTCCTAGAGGTGCCGGGGCTCCCAGAAGCTTTTCCTATACCCAAGCGGGTGGCGGACATTGTTAATAAAGAATGGGAAAGGCCCGGTATTCCTTTCGTCCCTCCCCCCATATTTAAAAAATTGTTTCCTTTGGTCGACCCCAGAAAGGACTTATGGCAGACAGTCCCCAAGGTCGAGGGAGCGGTTTCCACTTTAAACAAACGCACCACTATACCCATAGAGGATAGTTGTGCTTTCAAAGATCCTATGGATAAAAAATTAGAAGGTTTGCTTAAAAAGATGTTTGTTCAGCAGGGTTACCTTCTACAACCAATTGCATGCATTGTCCCTGTCGCTACAGCCGCATGTTTCTGGTTCGATGAGCTGATAAAGGCGGTCGATAGTGATTCTCCTCCTTATGAGGAGATTATGGACAGAATCAATGCTCTCAAATTGGCTAATTCTTTCACCCTAGACGCCACTTTGCAATTGGCTAGGTTAGCGGCTAAGAATTCTGGGTTTGCTATTGTGGCGCGCAGAGCGCTTTGGTTGAAATCTTGGTCGGCTGATGCGTCTTCCAAGAACAAGCTACTTAACATTCCTTTCAAGGGGAAAACGCTGTTTGGCCCTGACTTGAAAGAGATTATCTCTGATATCACTGGGGGTAAGGGCCACGCCCTTCCTCAGGATCGGCCTTTCAAGGCAAAAAATAAACCTAATTTTCGTCCCTTTCGTAGAAACGGACCAGCCCGAGGTGCTACGTCCTCTAAGCAAGAGGGTAATACTTCTCAAGCCAAGCCAGCTTGGAGACCAATGCAAGGCTGGAACAAGGGAAAGCAGGCCAAGAAACCTGCCACTGCTACCAAGACTGCATGAAATGTTGGCCCCCGATCCGGGACCGGATCTGGTGGGGGGCAGACTCTCTCTCTTCGCTCAGGCTTGGGCAAGAGATGTTCTGGATCCTTGGGCGCTAGATATAGTCTCCCAAGGTTATCTTCTGGAATTCAAGGGACTTTCCCCAAGGGGGAGGTTCCACAGGTCTCAGTTGTCTTCAGACCACATAAAAAGACAGGCATTCTTACATTGTGTAGAAGACCTGTTAAAAATGGGAGTGATTCATCCTGTTCCATTAAGAGAACAAGGGATGGGGTTCTACTCCAATCTGTTCATAGTTCCCAAAAAAGAGGGAACGTTCAGACCAATCTTAGATCTCAAGATCTTAAACAAGTTTCTCAAGGTTCCATCGTTCAAGATGGAAACCATTCGAACTATTATTCCTTCCATCCAGGAAGGTCAATTCATGACCACGGTGGATTTAAAGGATGCGTATCTACATATTCCTATCCACAAGGAACATCATCGGTTCCTAAGGTTCGCATTCCTGGACAAGCATTACCAGTTCGTGGCGCTTCCTTTCGGATTAGCCACTGCTCCAAGGATTTTCACAAAGGTACTAGGGTCCCTTCTAGCTGTGCTAAGACCAAGGGGCATTGCTGTAGTACCTTACTTGGACGACATTCTGATTCAAGCGTCGTCCCTTCCTCAAGCAAAGGCTCACACGGACATCGTCCTGGCCTTTCTCAGATCTCACGGATGGAAAGTGAACGTGGAAAAGAGTTCTCTATCTCCGTCAACAAGGGTTCCCTTCTTGGGAACAATAATAGACTCCTTAGAAATGAGGATATTTCTGACAGAGGCCAGAAAATCAAAGCTTCTAGACTCTTGTCGGATACTTCATTCCGTTCCTCTTCCTTCCATAGCTCAGTGCATGGAAGTGATCGGGTTGATGGTAGCGGCTATGGACATAGTTCCTTTTGCGCGCATTCATCTAAGACCATTACAACTGTGCATGCTCAGTCAGTGGAATGGGGATTATACAGACTTGTCTCCGAAGATACAAGTAAATCAGAGGACCAGAGACTCACTCCGTTGGTGGCTGTCCCTGGACAACCTGTCACAAGGGATGACATTCCGCAGACCAGAGTGGGTCATTGTCACGACCGACGCCAGTCTGATGGGCTGGGGCGCGGTCTGGGGATCCCTGAAAGCTCAGGGTCTTTGGTCTCGGGAAGAATCTCTTCTACCGATAAATATTCTGGAACTGAGAGCGATATTCAATGCTCTCAAGGCTTGGCCTCAGCTAGCGAGGGCCAAGTTCATACGGTTTCAATCAGACAACATGACAACTGTTGCGTACATCAACCATCAGGGGGGAACAAGGAGTTCCCTAGCGATGGAAGAAGTGACCAAAATCATTCTATGGGCGGAGTCTCACTCCTGCCACCTGTCCGCTATCCACATCCCAGGAGTGGAAAATTGGGAAGCGGATTTTCTGAGTCGTCAGACATTGCATCCGGGGGAGTGGGAACTCCATCCGGAAATCTTTGCCCAAGTCACTCAGCTGTGGGGCATTCCAGACATGGATCTGATGGCCTCTCGTCAGAACTTCAAAGTTCCTTGCTACGGGTCCAGATCCAGGGATCCCAAGGCGGCTCTAGTGGATGCACTAGTAGCACCTTGGACCTTCAAACTAGCTTATGTGTTCCCGCCGTTCCCTCTCATCCCCAGGCTGGTAGCCAGGATCAATCAGGAGAGGGCGTCGGTGATCTTGATAGCTCCTGCGTGGCCACGCAGGACTTGGTATGCAGATCTGGTGAATATGTCATCGGCTCCACCTTGGAAGCTACCTTTGAGACGAGACCTTCTTGTTCAGGGTCCGTTCGAACATCCGAACCTGGTTTCACTCCAGCTGACTGCTTGGAGATTGAACGCTTGATCTTATCGAAGCGAGGGTTCTCAGATTCTGTTATCGATACTCTTGTTCAGGCCAGAAAGCCTGTAACTAGAAAGATTTACCACAAAATTTGGAAAAAATATATCTGTTGGTGTGAATCTAAAGGATTCCCTTGGGACAAGGTTAAGATTCCTAAGATTCTATCCTTCCTTCAAGAAGGATTGGAAAAAGGATTATCTGCAAGTTCCCTGAAGGGACAGATTTCTGCCTTGTCTGTGTTACTTCACAAAAAGCTGGCAGCTGTGCCAGATGTTCAAGCCTTTGTTCAGGCTCTGGTTAGAATTAAGCCTGTTTACAAACCTTTGACTCCTCCTTGGAGTCTCAATTTAGTTCTTTCAGTTCTTCAGGGGGTTCCGTTTGAACCCTTACATTCCGTTGATATTAAGTTATTATCTTGGAAAGTTTTGTTTTTGGTTGCAATCTCTTCTGCTAGAAGAGTTTCAGAATTATCTGCTCTGCAGTGTTCTCCTCCTTATCTGGTGTTCCATGCAGATAAGGTGGTTTTACGTACTAAACCTGGTTTTCTTCCAAAAGTTGTTTCTAACAAAAACATTAACCAGGAGATTATCGTACCTTCTCTGTGTCCGAAACCAGTTTCAAAGAAGGAACGTTTGTTGCACAATTTGGATGTTGTTCGCGCTCTAAAATTCTATTTAGATGCTACAAAGGATTTTAGACAAACATCTTCCTTGTTTGTTGTTTATTCTGGTAAAAGGAGAGGTCAAAAAGCAACTTCTACCTCTCTCTCTTTTTGGATTAAAAGCATCATCAGATTGGCTTACGAGACTGCCGGACGGCAGCCTCCCGAAAGAATCACAGCTCATTCCACTAGGGCTGTGGCTTCCACATGGGCCTTCAAGAACGAGGCTTCTGTTGATCAGATATGTAGGGCAGCGACTTGGTCTTCACTGCACACTTTTACCAAATTTTACAAGTTTGATACTTTTGCTTCTTCTGAGGCTATTTTTGGGAGAAAGGTTTTGCAAGCCGTGGTGCCTTCCATTTAGGTGACCTGATTTGCTCCCTCCCTTCATCCGTGTCCTAAAGCTTTGGTATTGGTTCCCACAAGTAAGGATGACGCCGTGGACCGGACACACCTATGTTGGAGAAAACAGAATTTATGTTTACCTGATAAATTACTTTCTCCAACGGTGTGTCCGGTCCACGGCCCGCCCTGGTTTTTTTAATCAGGTCTGATAATTTATTTTCTTTAACTACAGTCACCACGGTACCATATGGTTTCTCCTATGCAAATATTCCTCCTTAACGTCGGTCAAATGACTGGGGTAGGCGGAGCCTAGGAGGGATCATGTGACCAGCTTTGCTGGGCTCTTTGCCATTTCCTGTTGGGGAGGAGAATATCCCACAAGTAAGGATGACGCCGTGGACCGGACACACCGTTGGAGAAAGTAATTTATCAGGTAAACATAAATTCTGTTTTTTTACCATGTTTCATGCATTGTTGCTCTTTTAACAGCTTATCTATAAGTTCTTGTTTCACGTGAAAGATTTTATGTATTGGGAACCTAATGCAACTATAAATGTAAATGACATGAGATACCCAGTAGCAACTCTCTAGAAAATATTAGAAGTGATGCACAATTAATTTCCAACATGATCATAAGCATCTATGAATCAAGCCCAATTATTATATATTGCAAACTTATTTATTTTTAATTATTAATTATTTTTCTTAATTAACATGAAAACCAAATATTTTTCATCAGAGCATGAAATTTGAAACAACTCTCATTTTTTCGTCTATTATTTCATTTGTTGTTCTTTTGGAATCCTTTGTTGTAATGCATACATAGGTAGGCTCAGGAGCAGAAATGCACTACTGGGAGCTAGCTGCTGATTGTTTGTTGCACATATATGCCTCTTCTTATTGGTTCACCCTATGTTATCAGCTAGATCCAAGTAATGCATTGCTGCTCCTTCCACAAAGAATACCAAGAGAATGACGCAAATTTGATCATGGAATTAAATTAGAAAGTTGTTTAAAATTGTATACTCTCTGATTTATAAAAGGTAAAATGTGAGTTTTATGTCCCTTTAATGTTCTTGACAGTAAGATACATTTATATGGTATTACCCTGTGGATACAAAAACAAACTCATTTCTTGGTAATGTGAAGAGCAAAATAAATGCATTTAATCTTTAAATTTGTAAAATACTTGTACTTTGTCATTTAAAAATGATTATTATGCATTTTTTTCCAGACTGCTTCCCCATGGTAGTATCCTTATAAACAACGATGTGGAGATACTTTGGTTACTGATCAAAACAGGATATAGGCTGCTGGAGGGAACAACTTGGGAGGGCTGAAAACAAATGTTCTTTTCAGTGCAGTCTCTATTCCATTAATCCTGTCTGTACATACAAGGCATAACCATATGCTGATTCCACTGACAGAAGCCTGAATATCACACCAAGGGGAAAAAAACAGGCCAAGTATCTCTCTCTGCACACTACTTGAATTGCATTGAGTGTTGCTTATCTTATCTCCTATGATGTGGCCAATTTGGCACAAATATAAATGAGCTTCTGAATACAGCAGTCACTGTGCAGCATGTATAAGGGTCAGGATTCTGACCTCAATGTTAAAAAAAAAATAATCCAACCTGTCTGGGGGCAATTGAAAAAAAACTAAAATATTGTGATTGAAATAAAAATAAATATTTAAAAGTGTCTTCGTTATGTTTAGTTTAAGGGTAGTAAGAAAAAAAAGAAGAAAATATACTCAAATGTTAGAGCATTTTATTATTGCACTATTGTTTGCATATAACCATGTGTTTAACCCATGCAAGGGGATTAAACACATAGTTAAAGTCAGCTATAGTGCAGTAATGCACTACTGTTGTAGTCACCAATCACCAGCTACCTCCTAGTAGTGCATTGCTGCTGCTTAAGGATTTGCACATATGCTTTTTAACAAAGGTTACCAAGGGAAAATAGTACATTTGATAACAAAAGTTACTTTAAAACTGTATTAAAATTGCATGCTCTATCTAAACCATAAACTTAATTTTGATTTTCATGGCCTTTTACAATTTTTATAGGGCTTACATTTGGAATTTTATGTCCCTTTAAATAGTCTATCCCTAGTTTAATGTAACATTATCATATATCCGTTAAAGCTGTACATTTCTTTATGGGATTTAATGCTTATAATGATACCACGTTCTATGATGCATTTAGTCAAGTAAGAGTTTGCTTGTAAGCGCCACTGTGTTCCTCCTTCATGTGCAGTGAGTATTGCTAATGTAATGCACAGCAACCATGATACTTACTGGATATAAGTCTGTGAATTCACAACTCTTAGAAGCAAATATTTTGTTTCTTGACAGACACAACACTGAAAAAGACAATGAAAACAGCTAAAAAGGTACAGCTATATATATATATATATATATATATATATATATATATATATATATATATATATATATATACTATTCCTAAAGCCCGTGTACATGTGCCATTTTTTGCAGAACAGTGGTTCCACCCTTTGCTCTCTCTTTATCCCCCCTCTCTTTTGCTCTTTCCCCTCTCTCTTTTGCTCTCTCTCTCCCCCTCTCTTCTGCTCTCTCCCCCTCTCTCTCTTTTGCTCTCTCTCCCCCCTCTGTTTTGCTCTCTCTCCCCCTCTCTTTTCCTCCCTCTTTTGTGCTCTCCCCCCTCTCTTTTGCACTCTCTCTCTCCCCCTCTCTTTTGCTCTCTTTCCCCCTCGTTTGCTGTCTCTCTCTCTCCTCTCTTTTGCTCTCTCTCTCTCTCTCCCCTCTCTTTTGCTGTCTCTCCCCCCTCTCTTCCCCCCTCTCTCCCCCTCTCTTTCCCCCTTCTTTTGCGCTCACCCCCCTCTTTTGCCCCCTTTTGCATGCTCTCTCTCTCCCGTCTTTTGCGCTCTCCCCCTCTCTTTTGCTCTCTCTCCCCTCTCTTTTGCTCTCTCTCTCTCTCCTCTCTTTTGCTCTCTCTCTCTCTTCCCCTCTCTTCCACCCCTCTTTTGTGCTCCCCCCCTCTCTTTTCCCCCCTTTTTCATGCTCTCTCTCTCCCCTCTTTTTTCATGTCATTGGCAAGAGTCCATGAGCTAGTGATGTATGGGATATACAATCCTACCAGGAGGGGCAAAGTTTCCCAAACCTCAAAATGCCTATAAATACACCCCTCACCACACCCACAATTCAGTTTCACAAACTTTGCCTCCCTATGGAGGTGGTGAAGTAAGTTTGATTTTTTTTCTGTAATATATGCTTCTCAGCATTTTGAAGCCCGATTCCTCTCAGAGTACAGTGAAAGTCAGAGGGATGTGAAGGGAGTATCACCTATTGAATTCTATGGTTTTCCTCGCAGGAAATCTTTTCATAGGTTCTCTGTTATTGTTCGTAGAGATTCATCTCCTACCTCCCTTTTTCAGATCGACGATATACTCTCATATTCCATTATCTCTACTGATAACTGTTTCAGTACTGGTTTGACTATCTGATATATGTGTATGGTGTCTTTCGGTAAGTAAGTATGGTTTGGCACTTTATGTATTAATATAAAGTTCTAAATATATGTATTGTACTTATATTTTCCATGAGTTAGGTTTATGTATATTTCATTTTGCAGAGTATCAGTTTCATATTTGGGAAAATATTTTTCTTACCTGGGTATAGTCTTTTTTCAAATTGACTGCTTTTTCATTAAATTTTCGCGGGCAAAATTATGCTTGCAAGGTCAGAAAATGCTGTTTATTGCGTAATTTTTGGCGTGAGAATTTTTGGCACGAAGGTACGTCCAATGATGCAAATTCTTCATTTCCAGCGTCTTAGTTGACGCCGAGTTTCCTTGCACAAGGTTGCGTCTGCAATGACGCGAGTGTGTAATTTCCGGATGTTGTTAGCGCCAAAAAATTTCATTCTGCGTTGTGCGTCATACTTGGCGCCAAATAATTTAATTATTTAAAACCCCATTTCCTATATGCCTCTTGCCTTTTTCTATGTTCAGAGGGCTATGCGGTTTGCATTTTTTCCCCATTCCTGAAACTGCCATATAAGGAAATTGATAATTTTGCTTTATATGTTGTTTTATCTCTTACATTTGCAAGATGTCTCAATCTGATCCTGTCTCAGAAACCACTGTTGGAACTCTGCTGGCTGATAACAGTTCTACCAAAGCTAAGTGTATCTGTTGTAAATTTGTGGAGATTATATCTCCAGCTGTTGTATGTAATAGTTGTCATGATAAGCTTTTACATGCAGAGAATGTATCCATCAGTACTAGTACAATGCCTGTTGTTCCTTCAACATCTAATGTACATGATATCCCTGTGACTATAAAAGATTTTATTGCTGATGCGATTCAGAAGGCTTTGTCTGCTTGTCTGCCTTCTAATAAACATAAAAGGTCTTTTAAAACTTCTCATAAAGTTGATGAAATTTCAAATGACAGACAACATACTGAATTATCCTCCTCTGATGAGGATCTATCTGATTCAGAAGATCCTACCTGAGATATTGACACTGACAAATCTGCATATCTATTTAAAATGGAGTATATTCGTTCCTTGATAAAAACATAATTTATGTAAGAACTTACCTGATAAATTCATTTCTTTCATATTAGCAAGAGTCCATGAGCTAGTGACGTATGGGATATACATTCCTACCAGGAGGGGCAAAGTTTCCCAAACCTCAAAATGCCTATAAATACACTCCTCACCACACCCACAAATCAGTTTAACGAATAGCCAAGAAGTGGGGTGATAAGAAAAAAGTGCGAAGCATAAATATAAGGAATTGGAATAATTGTGCTTTATACAAAAAAAATTATAACCACCACAAAAAAAGGGTTGGCCTCATGGACTCTTGCTAATATGAAAGAAATGAATTTATCAGGTAAGTTGTTACATAAATTATGTTTTCTTTCATGTAATTAGCAAGAGTCCATGAGCTAGTGACGTATGGGATAATGACTACCCAAGATGTGGATCTTCCACGCAAGAGTCACTAGAGAAGGAGGGATAAAATAAAGACAGCCAATTCCGCTGAAAAAAATCCACACCCAAAAATAAAGTTTAAATCTTATAAAGAAAAAAACTGAAAATATAAGCAGAAGATTCAAACTGAAACAGCTGCCTGAAGTACTTTTCTACCAAAGACAGCTTCAGAAGAAGAAAACACATCAAAATGGTAGAATTTAGTAAAAGTATGCAAAGAAGACCAAGTTGCTGCTTTGCAAATTTGATCAACCGAAGCTTCATTCCTAAATGCCCAGGAAGTAGAAACTGACCTAGTAGAATGAGCTGTAATCCTTTGAGGCAGAGTTTTACCCGACTCGACATAAGCATGATGAATTAAAGATTTCAACCAAGATGCCAAAGAAATGGCAGAGGCCTTCTGACCTTTCCTAGAACCGGAAAAGATAACAAATAGACTAGAAGTCTTTCGGAAATTCTTAGTAGCTTCAACATAATATTTCAAAAGAATGCAATGATTTCTCCTTAGAATTCTTAGGATTAGGACATAATGAAGGAACCACAATTTCTCTACTAATGTTGTTGGAATTCACAACCTTAGGTAAAAATTTAAAAGAAGTTTAAAAAAAATCAGAAAAGGAGACTCACAAGAAAGAGCAGATAATTCAGAAACTCTTCTGGCAGAAGAGATGGCCAAAAGGAACAAAACTTTCCAAGAAAGTAATTTAATGTCTAATGAATGCATAGGTTCAAACGGAGGAGCTTGAAGAGCCCTCAGAACCAAATTCAAACTCCAAGGAGGAGAAATTGACTTAATGACAGGTTTTATATGAACCAAAGCTTGTACAAAACAATGAATATCAGGAAGATTAGCAATCTTTCTGTGAAAAAAAACAGAAAGAGCAGAGATTTGTCCTTTCAAGGAACTTGAAGACAAACCTTTATCCAAACCATCCTGAAGAAACTGTAAAATTCTCGGAATTCTAAAAGAATGCCAGGAAAAATTATGAGAAAGACACCAAGAAATATAAGTCTTCCAGACTCTACAATATATCTCCCTAGATACAGATTTACGAGCCTGTAACATAGTATTAATCACAGAGTCAGAGAAACCTCTTTGACCAAGAATCAAGCGTTCAATCTCCATACCTTTAAATTTAAGGATTTGAGATCCTGATGGAAAAAAGGACCTTGCGACAAAGTCTGGCCTTAACGGAAGAGTCCACGGTTGGCAAGAGGCCATCCGGACAAGATCCGCATACCAAAACCTGTGAGGCCATGCTGGAGCTACCAGCAGAACAAACGAGCATTCCTTCAGAATCTTGGAGATTACTCTTGGAAGAAGAACTAGAGGCGGAAAGATATAGGCAGGATGATACTTCCAAGGAAGTGACAATGCATCCACTGCTACCGCTTGAGGATCCCTGGATCTGGACAGATACCTGGGAAGTTTCTTGTTTAGATGAGAGGCCATCAAATCTATTTCTGGAAGTCCCCACATTTGAACAATCTGAAGAAATACCTCTGGGTGAAGAGACCATTCGCCCGGATGTAACGTTTGGCGACTGAGATAATCCGCTTCCCAATTGTCTATACCTGGGATATGAACCGCAGAAACTAGACAGGAGCTGGATTCCGCCCATACCAGAATTCGAGATACTTCTTTCATAGCCAGAGGACTGTGAGTCCCTCCTTGATGATTTATGTATGCCACAGTTGTGACATTGTCTGTCTGAAAACAAATGAACGATTCTCTCTTTAGAAGAGGCCAAGACTGAAGAGCTCTGAAAATTGCACGTAGTTCCAAAATATTGATCGGTAATCTCACCTCCTGAGATTCCCAAACCCCTTGTGCTGTCAGAGACCCCCACACAGCTCCCCAACCTGTAAGACTTGCATCTGTTGAAATTACAGTCCAGGTCGGAAGAACAAAAGAAGCCCCCTGAACTAAACGATGGTGATCTGTCCACCACATCAGAGAGTGTCGTACAATCGGTTTTAAAGATATTAATTGAGATATCTTTGTGTAATCCCTGCACCACTGGTTCAGCATACAGAGCTGAAGAGGCCGCATGTGAAAACGAGCAAAGGGGATCGCGTCCGATGCAGCAGTCATAAGACCTAGAATTTCCATGCATAAGGCTACCGAAGGGAATGATTGTGACTGAAGGTTTCGACAAGCTGATATCAATTTTAGACGTCTCTTGTCTGTCAAAGATAAAGTCATGGACACTGAATCTATCTGGAAACCTAAAAAGGTTACCTGTGTCTGAGGAATCAATTAACTTTTTGGTAAATTGATCCTCCAACCATGATGTTGAAGAAACAACACAAGTCGATTCGTATGAGATTCTGCTAAATGTGAAAACTGAGCAAGTACCAAGATATCATCCAAATAAGGAAATACCACAATACCCTGTTCTCTGATTACAGACAGAAGGGCACCGAGAACCTTCGTAAAAATTATTGGAGCTGTAGCTGGGCCAAACGGCAGAGCCACAAACTGGTAATGCTTGTCTAGGAAAGAGAATCTCAGAAACTGATAGTGATCTGGATGAATCGGAATATGCAGATATGCATCCTGTAAATCTATTGTAGACATATAATGCCCTTGCTGAACAAAAGGCAGGATAGTCCTTACAGTTACCATTTTGAATGTTGGTATCCTTACATAACGATTCAATATTTTTAGATCCAGAACTGGTCTGAAGGAATTCTCCTTCTTTGGTACAATGAAGAGATTTGAATAAAACCCCAGTCCCTGTTCCAGAACTGGAACTGGCATAATTACTCCAGCCAACTCTAGATCTGAAACACATTTCAGAAATGCTTGAGCCTTCGCTGGGTTTACTGGGACACGGGAAAGAAAAAATCTCTTTGCAGGAGGCCTTATCTTGAAGCCAATTCTGTACCCTTCTGAAAAAATGTTCTGAATCCAAAGATTGTGAACGGAATTGATCCAAATTTCTTTGAAAAAGCGTAATCTGCCCCCTACCAGCTGAGCTGGAATGAGGGCCGCACCTTCATGTGGACTTAGGAGCTGGCTTTGATTTTCTAAAAGGCTTGGATTTATTCCAGACTGGAGATGGTTTCCAAACTGATACCGCTCCTGAGGATGAAGGATCAGGTTTTTGTTCCTTGTTGTGACGAAAGGAACGAAAACGATTATTAGACTCAAATTTACCTTTAGATTTTTTATCCTGTGGTAAAAAAGTTCCTTTCCCTCCAGTAACAGTTGAGATAATAGAATCCAACTGAGAACCAAACAATTTATTACCCTGGAAAGAAAGGGAAAGCAGAGTAGACTTAGAAGACATATCAGCATTCCAAGTTTTAAGCCATAAAGCTCTTCTAGCTAAAATAGCTAGAGACATATACCTGACATCAACTCTAATGATATCAAAGATGGCATCACAAATAAAATTATTAGCATGTTGAAGAAGAAGAATAATAATGCTATGAGAATTATGATCTGTTACTTGTTGCGCTAAAGCTTCTAAACAAAAAGTTGAAGCTGCAGCAACATCCGCTAAAGATATAGCAGGTCTAAGAAGATTACCTGAACACAAGTAAGCTTTTCTTAGAAAGGATTCAATTTTCCTATCTAAAGTATCTTTAAAGGAAGTACCATCTGCCGTAGGAATAGTAGTACGCTTAGCAAGAGTAGAGACAGCCCCATCAACCTTAGGGATTTTGTCCCAAAACTCTAATCTGTCAGATGGCACAGGATATAATTGCTTAAAACGTTTAGAAGGAGTAAATGAATTACCCAAATTATTCTATTCCCTGGAAATTACTTCAGAAATAGCACCAGGGACAGGAAATACTTCTGGAATAACTACAGGAGATTTAAAAACCTTATCTAAACATTTAGATTTAGTATCAAGAGGACCAGAATCTTAAATTTCTAATGCAATTAGGACTTCTTTAAGTAAAGAACGAATAAATTCCATTTTAAATAAATATGAAGATTTATCAGCATCAACCTCTGAGACAGAATCCTCTGAACCAGAAGAACCATTATCAGAATCAGAATGATGATGTTCATTTAAAAATTCATCTGAAAAATGAGAAGTTTTAAAAGACTTTTTACTTTTACTAGAAGGAGGAATAACAGACATAGCCTTCTTAATGGATTTAGAAACAAAATCTCTTATGTTATCAGGAACACTATGAGTATAATATGTTGACGGAACAGCAACAGGTAATGTAACAGTACTAAAGGAAATATTATCTGCATTAACAAGTTTGTCATGACAAACAGTACAAACAACAGCTGGAGGAACAGATACCATAAGTTTACAGCAGATACACTTAGCTTTGGTAGCTCCAGCACCAGGCAGCGATTTTCCAGAAGTATCTTCTGACTCAGTTTCAACGTGGGACATCTTGCAATATGTAATAGAAAAAACAACATATAAAGCAAAATTGATCAAATTCCTTAAATGACAGTTTCAGGAATGGGAAAAAATGCCAGGGAACAAGCTTCTAGCAACCAGAAGCAATAAATAATGAGACTTAAATAATGTGGAGACAATAGTGACTCCCATATTTTTTTAGCGCCAAAAATGACGCCCACATTATTTGGCGCCTAAATGCTTTTGGCGCCAAAAATGACGCCACATCCGGAACGCCGACACTTTTGGCGCAAAAGAACGTAAAAAATGACGCAACTTCCGGCGACACGTATGACGCCGGAAACAGAAATTTTTTTTTGTGCCAAAAAAGTCCGCGCCAAGAATGACGCAATAAAATGAAGCATTTTCAGCCCCCGCGAGCCTAACAGCCCACAGGGAAAAAGTCAAATTTTAAGGTAAGAAAAAAATTGATTTATTCATATGCATTATCCCAAATATGAAACTGACTGTCTGAAATAAGTAATGTTGAACATCCTGAGTCAAGGCAAATAAATGTTTGAATACATATATTTAGAACTTTATAAAAAAGTTCCCAACCATAGCTTAGAGTGTCACAGAAAATAAGACTTACTTACCCCAGGACACTCATCTACATGTTGTAGAAAGCCAAACCAGTACTGAAACGAAAATCAGCAGAGGTAATGGTATATAAATAAGAGTATATCGTCGATCTGAAAAGGGAGGTAAGAGATGAATCTCTACGACCGATAACAGAGAACCTATGAAATAGACCCCGTAGAAGGAGATAATTGAATTAAAATAGGCAATACTCTCCTCACATCCCTCTGACATTCACTGCACGCTGAGAGGAAAACCGGGCTCCAACCTGCTGCGGAGCGCATATCAACGTAGAATCTAGCACAAACTTACTTCACCACCTCCATAGGAGGCAAAGTTTGTAAAACTGATTTATGGGTGTGGTGAGGGGTGTATTTATAGGCATTTTGAGGTTTGGGAAACTTTGCCCCTCCTGGTAGGAATGTATATCCCATACGTCACTAGCTCATGGACTCTTGCTAATTACATGAAAGAAAGAGGTGTTGATTACTTTGGATATTAAGGAAACAAGTACTCTTGATACTAAAACTAATAAACGTTTAAATTCTGTTTATAAACCTCCTGTGGTTACTCCAGAGGTTTTTCCAGTTCCTGATGCTATTTCTGATATGATTTCTGATATGGTACTTCTTTTATCCCTTCTTCAAGGTTTAAAAAATTGTATCCTTTGCCAGCAGATTGAATTTTGGGGAAAAGATCCCCAAAGGTGATGGGGCTATTTCTACTCTTGCCAAACATACTACTATTCCTATGGAAGATAGTACTTCCTTTAAGAATGCTTTAGATAGGAAACTTGAATCTTTTCTAAGGAAAGCTTATTTATATTTTGGCTATCTTCTCAGGCCTGCCATTTCTATGGCTGATGTTGCAGCTGCATCAACTTTTTGGTTGGAAAGTTTAGAGCAACAGGAAATGGATCCTGATTTGTCTAGCATTGTTCACGTGCTTCAACATGCTAATCATTTTATCTGTGATGCCATTTTTGATATCATCAAATTTGACGTTAGATCTATGTCTTTAGCTATTTTAGCTAGAAGAGCTTTGTGGCTCAAATATTGGAATGCTGACATGGTATCTAAGTCTAGATTACTATCTCTTTCTTTCCAAGGTAATAATTTATTTGGTTTTCAGTTGGATTCGATTATTTCAACTGTCACTGGGGGAAGGGAGTTTTTTGCCTCAGGATAAAAGACCTAAGGGTAAATCTAAAGCTTCTTACTGTTTTCGTTCCTTTCGACAAAATAAGGAACAGAAACCCAATCCTTCCCCTAAAGAATCTGGTTCCAATTGGAAACCTTCTTTGAGTTGTAATAAATCCAAGCCGTTTAAGAAACCAAAGCCAGCCCCCAAGCTCAGCTGGTGGGGGCAGATTAAGATTTTTCCAAAGCATTTGGGCAGATTCTGTCCAAAATCAATGGATTCAGAGTATTGTCTCTCAAGGGTATCAAATAGGATTCAGAGTAAGACCTCCTGTGAGAAGATTTTTTCTCATGCATCCCAGCAAATCCAGTAAAAGCTCAGGCTCTTCTGAAGTGTGTTTCAGATCTGGAGCTTTCAGGGGTAATCATACTAGTTCCGTTTCAGGAACAGGGTCTGGGGTTTTATTCAAATCTATTCATTGTCCCAAAGAAAGAAAATTCATTCAGGCCAGTTCTGGATCTGAAAATTTTGAATCGTTTCGTAAGAGTGCCAACTTTCAAACTGGTGACTATAAGGACTATTCTGCCTTTTGTTCAGCAAGGCCATTATATGTCTACGATAGACTTACAGGATGCATATCTTCATATTCTGATTCATCCAGATCTGTTTCTGAGATTCTCTTTTCTAGACAAGCATTACCAATTTGTTGCTCTTTTGGCCTAGCGACAGCTCCAAGAATCTTTTCAAAGGTTCTCGGTGCCCTACTCTCTGTAATCAAAGAACGGGGTATTGCAGTGTTTCCTTATTTGGACAATATCTTGCTACTAGCTCAGTCTTTACATTCTGCCGAATTTAAAACGAATCAACTATTGTTGTTTCTTCAAAGACATGGTTGGAGGATCAATTTACTAAAAATGTTCCTTGATTCCTCAGACAAGGGTCACCTTTTTAGGTTTCCAGATAGATTCAGTGTCCATGACTCTGTCTCTAACAGACAAGAGACGATTAAAATTGGTTTCACCTTGTTGGAGTCTTCAGTCTCAATCATTCCCTTCAGTAGCTATGTGCATGGAAGTTTTAGGTCTCATGACTGCAGCATTGGACGCAATCCCCTTTGCTCGTTTTCATATGAGACCTCTCCAGCTTTGTATGCTGAATCAATGGTGCAGGGATTATACAAATATATCACAATTAATATCCTTAAATCCCAATGTTCAACTCTCTCTGACTTGGTGGTTAGATCACCATTGTATAGTTCAAGGGGCTTCTTTTGTTCACACAACCTGGACTGTGATCACAACAGATGCAAGTCTTTCAGGTTAGGGAGCTGTCTGGGGATCTCTGCAGCACAAGAGGTTTGGAAATCTCAAGAGGCGAGGTTACCAATCAATATTTTAGAACTCTGTGCTATTTTCAGGGCTCTTCAGGTTTGGCCTCTGTTGAAAGAACTGTTCATTTGTTTTCAGACAGACAATAACACAACTGTAGCATATGTCAATCATCAGGGTGGGACTCACATTCCCCTAGCTATGAAAGAAGTGTCTCGGATACTTAATTGTGCGGAATCCAGCTTCTGTCTAATTTCTGTGGTACATATCCCAGGTGTAAACAATTGGGAAGCAGATTATCTCAGTCGTCAGACTTTACATCCGGGGGAGTGGTCGCTCCATCCAGTTGTGTTTTCTCAGATTGTTCAGATGTGGGGTCTTCCATAAATAGATCTGATGGCTTCCCATCTAAACAAGAAACTTCCAAGTTACTTGTCCAGGTCCAGGGATCCTCAGGCAGAAGCAGTGAATGCGTTAGCAGTTCCTTGGTGTTACCAACCTGCTTGTATCTTCCTGCCTCTAGTTCTTTTTCCAAGAGTGAGCTCCAAGATCATCATGGAACAATCGTTTGTGTTTCTGGTAGCTCCAGCATGGCCTCACAGGTTTTGGTATGCGGATCTTGAACGCCTAGTGCTTAGTCATAGAGGTTTCTCTGACTCAGTGATTAATGCTATGTTACAGGTTCGTAAATCTGTTTCTAGGAAGATTTATTATCGAGTTTGGAAGACTTATATTTCATGGTTTTCTTCTCATAAATTCTCCTGGCATTCTTTAAGAATGGTTTGGATTAAGGTTTTTCTGCAAGTTCCTTGAAGAGACAAATCTCTGCTCTTTCTGTTTTATTTCACAGAAAGATTGCTAAGCTTCCTGATATTCACTGTTTTGTACAGGCTTTGGTCTGTATCAAGCCTGTCATTAAACTAATCTCTCCTCCTTGGAGTCTTAATTTGGTTTTGAAGGCTTTACAGGCTCCTCCTTTTGAGCCTATGCATTCTTTGGACATTAAACTACTTTCTTGGAAAGTGTTGTTCCTTTTGGCCATCTCTTCTGCAAGAAGAGTTTCCAAATTATCTGCTCTTTCTTGTGAATCTCCTTTTCTGATTTTCCATCAGGATAAGGCAGTTTTGCGGAATTCATTTAAAATTCTACCTAAGATTGTGAATTCTAAGAACATTAATAGATAAATTGTTGTTCCCTCTTTGTGTCCTAATCCAAATAATAATAAATAATAATAAGAGCTTTTAAATATTATGTTGAAGCTTCTAAAGATTTCAGGAAGACTTCTAGTCTATTTGTTGTCTTTTCTGGTTCTAGGAAAGGTCAGAAAGCTTCTGGCATTTCCTTGGCATCTTGGTTAAAACTTTTGATTCATCAGGCTTATTTGGAGTTGGGTCAGGCCCCGCCTCAGAGAATTACAGCTCATTTTACTAGATCAGTCTCCACTTCGTGGGCTTTTAAGAATGAAGCTTTAGTTGATCAGATTTGCAAAGCAGCAACTTGGTCTTCTTTGCATACATTTACAAAATTCTACTGTTTTGATGTATTTGCTTCTTCGGAAGCAGTTTTTTGGTAGAAAAGTTCTTCAGGCAGCTGTTACAGTTTGATTCCTCTGCTTATGTTAAAGTTTTTTCTTTTCAACTATGAGAAAAAAACTTATATTTTTGGTTGTGGATTAATTTTTTCAGCGGAAAATGGCTGTTATTATTTTTATCCCTCCCTCTCTAGTGACTCTTCTTTGGAGTTCCACATCTTGGGTATTACTATCCCATACGTCACTAGCTCATGGACTCTTGCCAGTTACATGAAAGAAAACATAATTTATGTAAGAACTTACCTGATAAATTAATTTTGTTTATATTGGCAAGAGTCCATGAGACCCACCCCTTTTTATGGTGGTTATGTTTTTTTGTATAAAGCACAATTATATTTCCAGTTCCTTTTTTGATGCTTTTTATTCCTTTCTTTATCACCCCACTACTTGGCTATTCGTTAAAATGAATTGTGGGTGTGGTGAGGGGTGTATTTATAGGCATTTTGAGGTTTGGAAAACTTTGCCCCTCCTGGTTGGATTGTATATCCCATACGTCACTAGCTCATGGACTCTTGCCAATATGAAAGAAGTTAATTTATCAGATAAGTTCTTACATAAATGTTTTTGTGCTCTCCCCCTCTCTTTTGCTCTCCCTCCCCTCTCTTTTGCGCTCTCTCTCCCCTTTCTCCCCCTCTCTTTTGCTGTCTCTCTCCCTCTCTTTTGCTGTCTCTCTCCCTCTCTTTTGCTGTCTCTATCTCCCCTCTCTTTTTCTCTCTCTCCCCTCTCTTTTGTTCTCTCTCTCTCACCTCTTTTGCTCTCTTTCCCCTCTCTTTTGCTCTCTCCCCTCTTTTGCTCTCTTTCCCCTCTCTTTTGTTCTCTCTCTTCCCTCTTTCTCTCTCTCTCCCCTCTCTTTTGTTCTCTCTCTCTCCTCTCTCTTTTGCACTCTCTCTTCCCCTCTCTTTTGCTCTCCGTTTCCCTCTCTTTTCCGCTCTCCCCCTCTTTAGCTCTCCCGCTCTCTTTTGCTCTCTCTATCCCCACTCTTTTGCTCTCTCTCTCCCTCTCTTTTGCTCTCTCTATCCCCCTCTTTTGCTCTCTCTCTTCCCCCTTTCTTTTGCTCTCTCCCCTCTCTTTTGCTGTCTCTCTCCCTCTCTTTTGCTCTCTCTATCCCTCATCTTTTGCTCTCTCTCCCCTCTCTCTTTTGCTCGCTTTCTCCCCCTCTCTATTGCTCTCTCTCCCCCTCTCTTTTGCTCTCTATCTCTCACCCTCTCTTTTGCTCTCTCTCTCCCCTTTCTTTTGCTCTCTTTCCTTCCTCTCTTTTGCTCTTTCTCTCCCTCTCTCTTTTGCTCTCTCTCTCCTTCCTTTCTTATGCTCTCTCTCCCCGTCTTTTTTGCTTGCTCTCTCTCTCTCTCTCCTCTATTTTGCTCTCTCTCCCCTCTCTTTTGCTCTCTCTCTCCCCTCTCTTTTGCTCTCTCTCTCCCCTCTCTTTTCTGCTCTCTCTCCCTTCTCTTTTGTGCTCTCCCCCTCTCTTTTGCTCTCTTTTCCCCTCTCTCTTTTGCTTGCTCTCTCTCTCCCCTCTCTTTTGTGCTCTCTCTCCCTTTCTCCTCCTCTCTTTTGCTGTCTCTCTCCCTCTCTTTTGCTCTCTCTCCCCTCTCTTTTGCTCTCTCTCCCCTCTCTTTTGCTCTCTCTCCCCTCTCTTTTGCCCACTCTCTCTCCCCCCTCTCTTCCCCCTCTCTTTTGCTTGCTCTCTCTCTCCCCTCTATCTCCTCTCTTTTGCTCTTTCTCTCCCCTTTCTCCCCCTCTCTTTTGCTGTTTCTCTCTCCCCTCTCTTTGCTCTCTCTCCCCTCTCTTTTGCTCTCTCCCCCCTCTCTTTTGTTCTCTATCTCCCCCCTCTCTTTTGTTCTCTCTCTCCCCTCTCTTTTGCTCTCTCTCCCCCCCCTCTTTTTTCCTCCCTCTCTTCTCTCTTTTGCGCTCTACCCCTCTTTTGCGCTTTACCCCTCTCTTTTGTGCTCTCCCCCTCTTTTGCATTCTCTCTATCCCCTCCTCTCATTTGCTCTCTCTCTTCCCCCTCTTTTTCTCTCTCTCCAACCCCTTCCTCTCTGTTTCTCTCTCTCCCCTCTCTTCCCCCTCTCTTTTGCTCTCTCTACCACCCCTTTCTTGCTTTCTCTCTCTCTTCTCCCTCTTTTTTGCTCTCTCTCTCCCCCTCTCTTTTGCTCTCTCTCTCTCCCCCCTCTCTTTTGCTCTCTCTATCCCCCTTTTTTTCGCTCTCATTCCCCCTCTTGTGCTCTTTCTCTCTCCCCTATCTTTTGCTCTCTTCCCCTCTCTTTTGCTGCCTCTCTCCCCCTCTCTTTTGCTCTCTCTCCCCTCTCTTTTGCTTTCTCTCTTACTCCCCCCTCTCTTTCCCCCCTGTCTTTTGTGCTCTCTCCCCTCTCTTTTGCGCTCTCCCCCCTCTCTCTCTGTCTCTCTCTCCCCCTCTCTTTTGCATTTTCCTCTCTTTTGCTCTCTCTCCCCTCTCTTTTGCTCTCTCTCTCCCCTTCCCCCCCCCTCTCTTTTGCTGTCTCCCTCTTTTTTGCTCTCTCTCTCCCCTTTCCTTTGCTCTTCCTCCCCCCTCTCTTTTGCTGTCTCTCTCCCTCTCTTTTTCTCTCTCTATCCCCCCTCTTTTGCTCTCTCTCTATCCCCCATCTTTTGAGCTCTCTCACGTCTGCATGGCCCCCCAGCCCCACCCACATCACACTTGTCCCCCTCTGCGCCACGTCCGGCCCCGTCCGCATCATGCCCGGCCCCGCCCACGTCATACCCCCCTCACACCCGGTCGGCCTCAGATGCCATCATGCCAGGTCAGCCTGTTGAAGGCCAGGTGTGTTTGTCCTCGTGCAGTCTCTACTGCGTATGACAGCTTCGGACAAACACACTTGGCCTTTTATATTACAGGGTATATATACATATATATACAGTGTGTCTCTTTTGCTCTCTCTCTCTCCCCTTTCTTTTGCTCTCTCTCTCCCCTTTCTTTTGCTCTCTCTCTCCCCTCTCTTTTGCTCTCTCTCTCACCCCCTCTCTTTTGCTCTCTATCTCTCCCCCTCTCTTTTGCTCTCTCTATACCCCTCTCTTTTGCTCTCTCTATTCCCCTCTTTTGCTCTCTTTCCTTCCTCTCTTTTGCTGTCTCTCTCCCCCTCTCTTTTGCTATTTCTCTCCCTCTCTCTTTTGCTCTCTCTCTCTCCTTCCTTTCTTATGCTCTCTCTCCCCTCTCTTTTGCTCTCTCCCCTCTCTTTTGCTCTCTCTCTTTCCCCCATCTCTTTTGTGCTCTCTCTCCCTTCTCTTTTGCGCTCTCCCCCTCTCTTTTGCTCTCTTTTCCCCCCTCTCTTTTGCTTGCTCTCTCTCTCTCCCCTCTCTCCCCTCTCTTTTGTGCTCTCTCTCCCTTTCACCTCCTCTCTTTTGCTGTCTCTCTCCCTCTCTTTTGCTCTCTCTCCTCTCTCTTTTGCCCACTCTCTCCCCCCCCTTCCCCCTCTCTTTTGCTTGCTCTCTCTCTCCCCTCTATCTCCTCTCTTTTGCTCTTTCTCTCCCCTTTCTCCCCCTCTCTTTTGCTGTCTCTCTCTCTCCAGTCTCTTTGCTCTCTCTCCCCTCTCTTTTGCTCTCTCCCCCTCTCTTTTGTTCTCTATCTCCCCCCTCTCTTTTGTTCTCTCTCCCCCTCTCTTTTGCTCTCTCTCTCTCCCCCCTCTTTTTTCCTCCCTCTCTTCTCTCTTTTGCGCTCTACCCCTCTTTTGCGCTCTACCCCTCTCTTTTGTGCTCTCCCCCTCTTTTTTGCTCTCTCTATCCCCTCCTCTCTTTTGCTCTCTCTCTTCCCCCTCTTTTTCTCTCTCTCCAACCCCTTCCTCTCTTTTGCTCTCTCTCCCCTCTCTTCTCCCTCTCTTTTGCTCTCTCTACCACCCCTCTTTTGCTTTCTCTCTCTCCCCCCTCTTTTTTGCTCTCTCTCCCCCTCTCTTTTGCTCTCTCTCTCTCCCCCCTCTCTTTTGCTCTCTCTATCCCCCCTCTTTTTCTCTCTCATTCCCCCCTCTTGTGCTCTTTCTCTCTCCCCTATCTTTTGCTCTCTTTCCCCTCTCTTTTGATGTCTCTCTCCCCCTCTCTTTTGCTCTCTCTCCCCTCTCTTTTGCTTTCTCTCTTACTCCCCCCTCTCTTTCCCCCCTGTCTTTTGTGCTCTCTCCCCTCTCTTTTGCGCTCTCCCCCTCTCTCTCTGTCTCTCTCTCCCCCTCTCTTTTGCATTCTCCTCTCTTTTGCTCTCTCTCCCCTCTTTTTGCTCTCTCTCTCCCCTTCCCCCCTCTCTTTTGCTGTCTCCCTCTCTTTTGCTCTCTCTATCTCCCCTCTTTTGCTCTCTCTCTCCCCTCTTTATTTTGCTCTCCCTCCCCTCTTTCCTTTGCTCTCCCTCCCCCTCTCTTTTGCTGTCTCTCTCCCTCTCTTTTTCTCTCTCTATCCCCCCTCTTTTGCTCTCTCTCTGTCCCCCCCTCTTTTGAGCTCTCTCACGTCTGCATGGCCCCCCAGCCCCGCCCACATCACACTTGTCCCCCTCTGCACTACGTCCGGCCCTGCCCACGTCACATCCCCCTCACACCCGGTCGGCCTCAGATGCCATCATGCCAGGTCAGCCTGTTGAAGGCCAGGTGTGTTTGTCCTCGTGCAGTCTCTACTGCGTATGACAGCTTCGGACAAACACACTTGGCCTTTTATATTACAGGGTATATATACATATATATACATTTTGTATGTATATATATATATATATATATATATATATATGTGTGTATGTATATGTGTGTATATATATATATATTTGTTTCTTTATAATATAAAGCCTTTTGGCATCTATGGGGTTAACTGAAGTATTGCCTCCTTGGTGTCAATATCACTTGCACATTCCTGCACAGGAGAGCTTCCTGCGGTCACATTTTGTTTGTGACAACATAACTGTTATGATTAGGGTTGCCAGCTGTTGACTACAAAAATACTGGCAATCTGTCAGTGACTGGGCACCATGTTAGCTGTGGTCACACATTGCCCCACTAAAAGCTCTACCAAACATATATTTATTACAACTGAGCAGTCATTTTGCCCCTTGGCTGCCAGTAATCTACAATTAAATTGTTTTACCGCTTAGGCTGCCAGTGACACATGCAACCAGAAGTGATTAGACTCCCTTGACTGTGCCTCACTTCCCTCAACTACATATTTGTAATGCATTTATGCATTGGAGGCCTTTTATATTTAGCTAACACTCAGGGACTTTAAAAAATGGACATTTCAGTGTCCAGTATTTTTGTGTAGACTTTACTGGATAACCTGTTAACATACTGCACTGTCCGTTTGACTTCTGGACACCTGTCAAACCCTAGTTATGATGATGATATTTCTGTCAGCACAACATTCATAACAATAATAATAACAATAATAATGTAAACGGTCTTCTCATACTGATTCTGTACAGATCACTTCTCAGCTTAGATCTACAACTAAAGGTTCCCCAGAAGGCTTTACCTGTAAGCCATTCAGAGATTAATAGGCTGCATCATGCTGTGAATCTGGTCGGCTGTAGTTTACCTTGCTGAGTTTTCTTTTCCTGCTTTGGTGTCCCTTTAAGGTACCACCTGTGTAGCAGAGATACTTTTAGTAATAATGTCCTCAATTCACTCTATGCACAAAGAAAATAGGTTTGATTCTGCCATCAGTCTGGCAGGATACAATAAAGAGAAGTTGCTTTTTAATGGAGCATCCCCTGGTGGCCATGACAATTAGCCCCTCTGGGCTTTTAGGGAAAGTTGCCCAATCGTAAATATGGGGGCCGATGATCTAAAGGTCTCTGGACTGGCGAGATTATTTAAGAATGCTCTCCAGTACTTCTAGTTCCCTGGTGGAATGATCTAAAGCCACTTTCTACCCTGAGAACAGGGTGTCTCGCTAAGGGGCGTATACTGCATTTTCATATGAGAAGGTGATGCATACATTACTAAAGTGCACATTGAAAATCGTAATTTAAAATATACAAAAGGAATAATTAAACCATTCACACAATTTAATGAATTGTTATAGTGCATCAAAAATCATAACAAAATTGTTCACCAAGAAACATATTTTATCAAAAACGTAAAATTTGTATGTAAATTACACAGGAATAAATCATATTAAATATGCACAGCATAAATTGTAATTTAAATACACAGTGCAAAAAACACATAGAGAACGAAACCTATCAGTGCTGTTTTTCCTAAAATGTGCTGAACATGGGCGTTCCATGGGTGTGTAGGAAATTGTCTCTCAATTCCCAGCGTAATTCTGGTAATATTTTCACACTACAGTTCTCACTGTTTTGTCTCACAACTTAAAAGGTGGGGAGCTCTTATCAAAATACTCAAAACACTAATTACTCTGAAAGGAAAACCTATGCATATGAAAATAACAGCCAAATTAAGTTACAGTGCACTGAAATCAATGTAATTTGTAAAGTATTAGGCGGAATATTAAAGTTTAAACATATGCCGGTTTCTTCCTTTGTACTTTGTCTTCCATTGCAAACTTTTACATAACAGAGCGTTCTCATTATTTCTATGGGAGACAGCTCACAACTTGCAAGGACAGCCCATCCTTTTTGATAATTGCACGAATACTGGCCCTGCAAGGCTAAACCTGTTTTTTTTCACGTTTTTGCATGTAAACTTTTGACCCTTGGAGGCCGAATTATCAAACTCTGAATGGAGCTGGATGCCCCTTGTCTAGAGACCGCTTCTCCATAACTTGTCCGCCTGCTCTGAGGTGATGGACAGAAATCAACCCGATTGAATACGATCGGGTTGATTGACACCCCCTGCTAACGGCCGATTGGCCATGAATCTGCAGCGGGCGGTATTGCACATTCAGTTCTGGTGAACTGCTTGTGCAATGATAAATTTATCGATGTGCAGCGGACATGATGCGCTACATCGTATCATGTCCGCTCGCACTTTGATAAATATGCCCCAGACCTCAGGGCTGTAAGTAGGGTTGCCACCTAGAGTTACACATGCTGCAGAGTGTGCAGGTAGGAACATTTATTATGCCTCTGGACATCACATGAATAGTCCTGCAG
The DNA here is from genome assembly GCF_027579735.1 of Bombina bombina. Taxonomy (NCBI): domain Eukaryota; kingdom Metazoa; phylum Chordata; class Amphibia; order Anura; family Bombinatoridae; genus Bombina; species Bombina bombina. The sequence continues at coordinate 624,557,957 of NC_069499.1, read as the reverse complement.
GACAGCACAATATATACATGTTCCTCCCTGCATTATGCGTAACTCATAACTGTGAAAACATGGCCAAGGTGGCAACCTTATTGCTCGAGTAGCCCCTCAACAATATCAATGCACAGATGCCACTTGTGGCCTGCCCTTTGTGCAGGATGAGAGAGAGTATGAGAGAGTATGAGAAGGTGCAATGTACATTCTGTATTTAGTTTAGGGAGAAGTATTCATTGTATCAGGAGGTATAATATATAGTGTTATTCTTTATATAGGACACACAATGTTGGGACATGGGTGGGATATATAGGGGGAGGTGAATAAGAGGGCTGGGCTTAGGTGCCCCACAAATTTGTCTTGCTCAGGGCCCTGCAAATGCTTAGGGTGGCCCTGTGCCTGAATTGAGAGGCCAGTCCTTTATGTGGACCAATCCTTAACATAATCTTCACCGCATGTGACAGTGTTACATTCAAATGGAAAGTTTTTATGGCATTTGAACTGGCAAATAAAATAATAAACACCTTAGAAATAGGGCATTACATTCATTTTGACATACTATAATGTTCCAGGGCCATTATAGTCATAAAATAACATGTTCTAGTTTGCTAGAGCAAGTCATTTTAATACTACCGGCCCTGCACCTCTATCAATTTAAAAATCCAATCAGCAGAGCTAGGTTGTGCGACTACCGTTGCTTATTGGAGGTTGCTTTGGTTAAAAACATAGAGATGCAGGGTCGCTAGTCTTAAAATTACATCCTCTAAATAATTAGAGTATGTCATTTTTCAAGTATAGTGGCCCTTCAAGTTGAACAGATGATCCTAGCAGAATAAGAACCGAACCTCAGACATCTAACACAGCTTTGTTTCCATATGGGGTGAAAACTGTGTATTTTTTGGAATGTATAATACCCTTCTAAGTAACACATGTACTTCCCTACACAAAGCTACAGACAACAACAACATATATAAGCCGAAATAATACTACCATTATCAGCTGTTATTCTGCCATCAACACAACCAGCTATAAACATCATTCTCGGTTGCACATCAGCACCACTATCTGCAGCTTCAAAGGCACAAGAGTGGCATATGCAGCAGCAGCAGCAGACTAGCTGAAGGAAGACATATGCAGCAGCAGCAGCAGACTAGCTGAAGGAAGACATATGCAGCTGCAGACTAGCTGTAGGAAGACATATGCAGCAGCAGCAGACTAGCTGAAGGAAGACATATGCTACAGTAGATTAGCTGAAGGAAGACATATGCAGCAGCAGCAGCAGGCTAGCTGAAGGAAGACATATGCTGCAGCAGCAGCAGACTAGCTGAAGGAAGACATATGCAGCAGCAGCAGCAGACTAGCTGAAGGAAGACATATGCAGCAGCAGCAGACTAGCTGAAGGAAGACATATGCAGCAGCAGCAGACTAGCTGAAGGAAGACATATGCTGCAGCAGCAGCAGACTAGCTGAAGGAAGACATTTGCAGCAGACTAGTTGAAGGAAGACATATGCAGCAGCAGCAGACTAGCTGAAGGAAGACATATGCTGCAGCAGCAGCAGACTAGCTGAAGGAAGACATTTGCAGCAGACTAGCTGAAGGAAGACATATGCAGCAGCAGACTAGCTGAAGGAAGACATATGCAGCAGACTAGCTGGAGGAAGACGTATGCAGCAGCAGCAGATTAGCTGAAGGAAGACATATGCAGCAGCAGCAGCAGACTAGCTGAAGGAAGATATATGCTGCAGCAGACTAGCTGAAGGAAGACATATGCAGCAGCAGCAGACTAGCTGAAGGAAGACATATGCAGCAGCAGAAGACTAGCTGAAGGAAGACATATGCTGCAGCAGCAGCAGACTAACTGAAGGAAGACATATGCAGCAGCAGCAGACTAGCTGAAGGAAGACATATGCAGCGGCAGACTAGCTGAAGGAAGACACATGCAGCAGCAGCAGCAGACTAGCTGAAGGAAAACATGCAGCAGCAGACTAGCTGAAGGAAGACATATGCAGCAGCAGACTAGCTGAAGGAAGACATATGCAGCAGCAGACTAGCTGAAGGAAGACATATGCAGCAGCAGCAGCAGCAGACTAGCTAAAGGAAGACATATGCTGCAGCAGCAGCAGACTAGCTAAAGGAAGACATATGCAGCAGCAGCAGCAGCAGACTAGCTGAAGGAAGACATATGCAGCAGCAGCAGCAGCAGCAGCAAAAGACTAGCTGAAGGAAGACATATGCTGCAGCAGCAGCAGCAGACTAAATGAAGGAAGACATATGCAGCAGCAGCAGCAGACTAGCTGAAGGAAGACATATGCAGCAGCAGACTAGCTGAAGGAAGACACATGCAGCAGCAGACTAGCTGAAGGAAAACATGCAGCAGCAGCAGCAGACTAGCTGAAGGAAGACATATGCAGCAGCAGACTAGCTGAAGGAAGACATATGCAGCAGCAGAAGACTAGCTGAAGGAAGACATCTGCTGCAGCAGCAGCAGACTAGCTGAAGGAAGACATATGCAGCAGCAGCAGACTAGCTGAAGGAAGACATATGCAGCAGCAGCAGACTCGTTGAAGGAAGACATATGCTGCAGCAGACTAGCTGAAGGAAGACATATGCAGCAGCAGCAGACTAGCTGAAGGAAGACATATGCTGCAGCAGACTAGCTGAAGGAAGACATATGCCGCAGACTAGCTGAATGAAGACATATGCTGCAGACTAGCTGAATGAAGACATATGCAGTAGACTAGCTGAAGGAAGACATATGCAGCAGCAGAAGACTAGCTGAAGGAAGACATATGCTGCAGCAGCAGCAGACTAGCTGAAGGAAGACATATGCAGCAGCAGCAGACTATCTGAAGGAAGACATATGCAGCAGCAGACTAGCTGAAGGAAGACATATGCAGCAGCAGCAGCAGCAGCAGCAGCAGACTAGCTGAAGTAAGACATATGCTGCAGCAGCAGCAGACTAGCTGAAGGAAGACATATGCAGCAGCAGAAAATTAGCTGAAGGAAGACATATGCTGCAGCAGCAGCTGACTAGCTGAAGGAAGACATATGCAGCAGCAGCAGACTAGCTGAAGGAAGACATATGCAGCAGACTTGCTGAAGGAAGACATATGCAGCAGACTAGCTGAAGGAAGACATATGCAGCAGACTAGCTGAAGGAAAACATGCAGCAGCAGCAGACTAGCTGAAGGAATACATATGCAGCAGCAGCAGCAGACTAGCTGAAGGAAGACCTATGCTACAGCAGACTAGCTGAAGGAAGACGTATGCAGCAGCAGCAAACTAACTGAAGGAAGACATATGCAGCAGCAGCAGACTAGCTGAAGGAAGACATATGCATCAGCAGCAGCAGACTAGATGAAGGAAGACATATGCATCAGCAGCAGAAGACTAGCTGAAGGAAGACATATGCTACAGCAGACTAGCTGAAGGAAGACATATGCTACAGCAGCAGCAGACTAGCTGAAGGAAGACATATGCTACTGCAGCAGCAGACTAGTTGAAGGAAGACATATGCAGCAGCGGCAGCAGCAGACTAGATGAAGGAAGAAATATGCATCAGCAGCAGCAGACTAGATGAAGGAAGACATATGCATCATCAGCAGCAGACTAGCTGAAGGAAGACATATGCTACAGCAGACTAGCTGAAGGAAGACATATGCAGCAGCAGACTAGCTGAAGGAAGACATATGCTTGCTACAGCAGCAGCAGACTAGCTGAAGGAAGATATATGCAGCAGCAGCAGCAGACTAGCTGAAGGAAGACATATGCAGCAGCAGCAGACTAGATAAAGGAAGACATATGCAGCAGCAGCAGACTAGCTGAAGGAAGACTTATGCAGCAGCAGCAGCAGACTAGCTGAAGGAAGACATATGCAGCAGCAGAAAATTAGCTGAAGGAAGACATATGCTGCAGCAGCAGCTGACTAGCTGAAGGAAGACATATGCAGCAGCAGCAGACTAGCTGAAGGAAGACATATGCAGCAGACTTGCTGAAGGAAGACATATGCAGCAGACTAGCTGAAGGAAGACATATGCAGCAGACTAGCTGAAGGAAAACATGCAGCAGCAGCAGACTAGCTGAAGGAAGACCTATGCTACAGCAGACTAGCTGAAGGAAGACGTATGCAGCAGCAGCAGCAAACTAACTGAAGGAAGACATATGCAGCAGCAGCAGACTAGCTGAAGGAAGACATATGCATCAGCAGCAGCAGACTAGATGAAGGAAGACATATGCATCAGCAGCAGCAGACTAGCTGAAGGAAGACATATGCTACAGCAGACTAGCTGAAGGAAGACATATGCAGCAGCAGACTAGCTGAAGGAAGACATATGCTACAGCAGCAGCAGACTAGCTGAAGGAAGACATATGCTACTGCAGCAGCAGACTAGTTGAAGGAAGACATATGCAGCAGCGGCAGCAGCAGACTAGATGAAGGAAGAAATATGCATCAGCAGCAGCAGACTAGATGAAGGAAGACATATGCATCATCAGCAGCAGACTAGCTGAAGGAAGACATATGCTACAGCAGACTAGCTGAAGGAAGACATATGCAGCAGCAGCAGCAGCAGCAGACTAGCTGAAGGAAGACATATGCTTGCTACAGCAGCAGCAGACTAGCTGAAGGAAGATATATGCAGCAGCAGCAGCAGCAGCAGCAGCAGCAGCAGACTAGCTGAAGGAAGACATATGCAGCAGCAGCAGCAGCAGACTAGATAAAGGAAGACATATGCAGCAGCAGCAGACTAGCTGAAGGAAGACTTATGCAGCAGCAGCAGACTAGCTGAAGGAAGACATATGCAGCAGCAGCAGCAGCAGACTAGCTGAAGGAAGACCTATGCTACAGCAGACTAGCTGAAGGAAGACATATGCAGCAGCAGCAAACTAGCTGAAGGAAGACATATGCTGCAGCAGCAGCAAACTAGCTGAAGGAAGACATATGCTACAGCAGACTAGCTGAAGGAAGACATATGCAGCAGCAGCAGACTATCTGAAGGAAGACATATGCAGCAGCAGCAGCAGACTAGATGAAGGAAGACATATGCATTAGCAGCAGCAGACTAGATGAAGGAAGACATATGCATCATCAGCAGCAGACTAGCTGAGGGAAGACATATGCTACAGCAGACTAGCTGAAGGAAGACATATGCAGCAGCAGCAGACTAGCTGAAGGAAGACATATTCTACAGCAGCAGCAGACTAGCTGAAGGAAGATATATGCAGCAGCAGCAGCAGCAGCAGCAGACTAGCTGAAGGAAGACATGCAGCAGTAGCAGACTAGATGAAGGAAGACATATGCAGCAGCAGCAGACTAGCTGAAGGAAGACATATGCAACAGCAGACTAGCTGAAGGAAGACATATGCAGCAGCAGCAGACTAGCTGAAGGAAGACATATGCTACAGCAGCAGCAGACTAGCTGAAGGAAGACATATGCAGCAGCAGCAGTCTAGCTGAAGGAAGACATATGCAGCAGCAGCAGCAGACTAGCTGAAGGAAGACTTATGCAGCAGCAGCAGACTAGATGAAGGAAGACATATGCAGCAGCAGCAGCAGACTAGCTGAAGGAAGACTTATGCAGCAGCAGCAGACTAGATGAAGGAAGACATATGCAACAGCAGCAGCAGACTAGCTGAAGGAAGACTTATGCAGCAGCAGCAGACTAGATGAAGGAAGACCTAGATCAGCTAGGCCTGTTGGAGGAGACAGAACCCATCAGGGAAAGCCACAACTGCGTTGAGACAGGAAATTTGTCTTCCTCGTCAGATGCATCAAAGGTTGGTGAGACAGCTAATGATGCAAATAGATATGTAGACATATGTACTTTTTTATAATAATACAAAAACTTGCTTTCTGGTTCTTAATAATAATTTTAAAAAAAACACAGGCGTGGCTGCTACATGATCATGTTTAGTAAAAAGCAACTGCTGGGATTTAGAATAACTTTTACTTAAAGGGATATTAAACCCAAAAAAATTATTTCATGATTCAGACAGAGAATACAATTTTAAACACAATTCCAATCTACTTCTATTATCTAATTTGCTTCATTATTTAGATATCCTTTGTTAAAGAAATAGCAATGCACATGGGTGAGCCAATCACATGAGGCAAATATGTGCAGCCACCAATCAGAAGCTACTGAGCCTATCCAGATATGCTTTTCACGAAGGAAATGGAATATCAAGAGAATGAAGCAAATTAGATAACAGAAGTAAATCAGAAAGTTGTTAAAAATTATATTCTCTATCTGAATCATGAAAGAAAAAATTGGGGTTTAATGTCCCTTTAATAAAAAAACTTCTTTGTTTTTTAATAGTGGAACATGTAGAAGTCAAATTTCATAATTAAATATGAACATTTTTCTTGTATTTTTGTTCCGAATGAAATGTCACAAAAATTTATGGTCAAGCTAAAACTTCCTACTTAAAGGGACATAAAAGTGCAAAAAGGAAATGCTTTAATGTTCTAGAGCATTTTATTACTGCACTATAGCTTGCCCCTGTACAGAAGTTAAACACATAGCTATAATCATCCCAGAGCAGCAATGCACTCCTGGGACCTAGTTAAACACATCTGCTGAGCAAATGACAAGAGCCTTATGCACATAGCCATTAGTCACCAATCACCATCTACCTCCCAGTTGTGCATTGAATGAACTAAATTTGATAACAGAAGTAAACTGAAAAGTCTATTAAAATCGCATGTTCTGTCTGAATAATGGGAGTTTAATATTGACTTTCATGTATCTTTAACATTTGTTTCAAGTTACTTAAAAAAAGAAAAGAAACACTGTGCTGTAGACCCTGAGCTTCCTGATGATCCTGATCCCACCGTTTCGAACCCTTCATCCCCTCAACCCTGAACAATAATTAAGTAACTTTCTTATTTACTCCTATTATAATTTAGCCATCAATCAGCAAATGCTACCCAGGTGCTGAAACAAAAATGGGCAGGCTCCTAAGCTTACATTTCTGCTTTTCAAATAAAAATACAGGCGTACCTCGGAGATATTGTGGGTTCAGTTACAGACCACTGCAATAATGCAAAAATAGCAATAAAGTGAGTCACACAATTTTTTTTTGTTTCCCAGTGCATATACAATTTATTTTTACACTATACAGTGTAGTCTATACAAGAGACGGTCTACACCAGAATTTTTGTTGTTTAAAACAAAAGATAATCCCTTTATTACACATTCCCCAGTTTTGCATAACTACCACTGTTAAAGAAATACACTTTTTACCTCTGTAATTACCTTGTATCTATGCCTCTGCAGACTGCCCCCTTATATCAGTTCTTTTGACAGACCTGCATTTTAGCCAATCAGTGCTCACTCCAGGGTAACTTTGCGTGCATGAGTTCAATGTTATCTTTATCCCTTTAACCCTTCTCTATCTAGTCCCCAACTGCATAAACCTCTACTATATACACAAACTATATTTCACTTTCCTTGTCAAGTACAAAGATATTTGTATATGTCTTTGTGAATGTGTGTTCCAAACAACCAAAACAGCTGTCATTTCTCAGCATTAACCAACACACGTTTATTCATGTGATGTCTAGATAGAGGGTTTTACACAGCTGAATCTACAGCAAGTACTGTATACAGATGTGATTTTATAGCAAGACAGAAATCTTTTTATTTAGCTTTAAGGGACACTGTACTGTAAAATGTTCATTCCTTGTTCCCAATGATCAGTTTACCTGCTGAGGTGTATTGCATTGTTTGTAAATAGCTTCTTTACCTTTTTTATTTTTCTTTATCTACTTTTGCCTGTTGAAACTGCCACCTATACTAAAAATGTCAATACTGTAGCATTGGCCATAGAAAATCTGTATAAACAAGAGGCAGCAGCAGAAATCAGTCACCCAGTAGGGGAGGTAGAGAAAAACTGTCCCATTTTAAAGGGTGTTCCTGCAGGAGATTTGAATACAATGAACTATTATAAACTGTTGGGTTAAGTACATTGTCCCTTTTTCTTTCTTGGCTCTTGGCTATCATTGCCGTTTTTATTTTCTTTCCTGATTTTAAAGATTTATCACTTTATTCATTTAATACCATTTGCTTCCCTTATTGCGTTACTCTGTTTGCTATACTTTTATAGTGCTTCACATATATATTTGTAAAAAGACATTAAATACAAAAACAAAATGCTAGAAAATGAGGTAGTTAAAGCAAAGATTAGCCTTAGTTGTTTAAGATATTGAAGAAATAATTGTATAAGTTTCTATAATGTAATGAGTGCTGCAATGTTGTAAGTTGTGCTAGGTTAAAGCAGAACCCCGAACGCCAGAATAAAGGTTGGGGTAATTGACCCCTATTGGCTGAATGTAGTTCAGCTTTAGGTCAAGGGGGCGTGGCTGGAGGCAAAGTTTTAAATTCGTTGGTGTATAGTGGATTCGCGCTCTTTTTCAGTTACTTACCTGAGCGAGAGAAGAACGGTTTCAGTGCTTACCTGACATGGACGCGCTGCTACAGGAACTGACGGCGATGGCCAGAGGAAGAGGAGTCGAGTGGATCCGGGAGCAGCTGAAGTCGGTTGAGGAACCTCGCGCGGGGACGTCAGGAGTTTCAGGAGTCAGCGGTTCCAGGAAGAAGAGACCGGTGAGATCAGCTGGGCCCCCGTCAAGGTTGAGTCCTGAAGCATCCAGCTCGAAGAGGAAGTCGTCGGCGAAGACCGGGCGGAGAGGTTCTTCAAGCAAGAGGCCGGTGGCAGAGAAGGCGACAGGATCCGGTGCATTAACGGCGCATGGCGGTGACGTCATTGCGTCCCGGAGGCCCGGTGGGACTGCAGGAGCGGAGAAGACGTTGACGGGTAAAGTGGGGTCTGGTAGGGGCGCAATGTGGAGGGTAGTGTGGCGGTAGTAAAGGGGCCAGGGGGGCATGTTTAATGGCGGCAATGTGTTTGTGGGATATGTCAAGTTTGTCATATAGCTATCGGGTATGTTTGTTTTTATTATTGAGGGGGGAAGGCTGTTAATTTCCTGCCTGGCAGTGGGGGGGTTAATATTAATATTGGGCCATTTACGTTGGTTACATTATATTTTTAATGTTCTGGAATATATTGGGGTATGTATGTATATATAATTTAAAAAAAAAAAAGAAAAAAAAAAGGGGTGCATTATGCTAATTTTCTTCTGGCTGTTTTATGTATAAAAAATAAAAAATAAAAAAATAAATAAATAAAATGTAAGAAATAATAATAATAAAAATTGTCGAATGGTAAAGTTGGTGAATTTATAAAAAAAAATATATATATATATATAAAAATGCTTTTATTTTGTTTTATTTGCTTTTTCCTTGCTTTAATGTTTTTATTGGGGTTGTATGGCATGGGTTTTTTATTTGATATTATGTAGGTGAGGAGCTTTATTAGTAATGGTAGGGCAGGTTTTATGTTAAAAAAAAAAATAGGTGTTTCTTCTTTGATAGGTTGCAAATTTATGTTTTTTCCCTAAGTTTTTATAGGTGTTCCTGAATAAGTAGGTACTAATTTGGTTTGGGTTATGAAGCTGATGTTGGACTAAGAGGTTGTCGAATGGTAAAGTTGGTGAATTTATAAAAAAAAAAAAATATATATAAAAATGCTTTTATTTTGGTTTATTTGCTTTTTCCTTGCTTTAATGTTTTTATTGGGGTTGTATGGCATGGGTTTTTTGTTTGATATTATGTAGGTGAGGAGCTTTATTAGTAATGGTAGGGCAGGTTTTATGTTAAAAAAAAAAAAAATAGGTGTTTCTTCTTTGATAGGTTGCAAATTTATGTTTTTTCCCTAAGTTTTTATAGGTGTTCCTGAATAGGTAGGTACTAATTTGGTTTGGGTTATGAAGCTGATGTTGGACTAAGAGGTTGTTTTTGTTTAAAAAAAAAAAAAAAAAAAGAACATAGGAAAAGGGTGATAGTGGGATATTTTAAAGATAGTAATTTGGGGATGAGAGCTAATGTCTCTAATTCTTTCACGCAGTGGTTTACCAGGAAGCACACGGCCTTTCTAGTGGAGGAGAAGAGGCCCCTACACCTCAAAGGGACCCGGTTACGGAGCCGCTGCTGGTACTGGACGCTGGCAGCGACTTTGAGGAGGAAGAGGAGATCGAGGAACCTGCGTTACCTGGACCGAGTACGGCTGGTCAGGTAGGCGATGCGTCTACCCTGGCGCAGCTTTTGAAGTTATCTCCTGAGAAGGGTGTAAGGGTTCCAGGGGGGAGCAGGGTTAGTGAGAGTAGGGTTAGAGAGAGGGAAGGGGTGCAGGGGAGTAGGTCATCAGGGGGGGTCAAGCACTCACACCTTCCCGTGCTTTGCAGTCCCCAGGATCTGGAGATAGTCAAGGTCGGGTCACGGCCGACGGAGATCACGTTCACCTTTAAGAAGATCTACTGTTATTCATTCACCTACTTGGGCGAGGGTTGATAGTTCAAAAAGTAGTGGAAGAAGAGAGAGAGGACGTTCACCTTCTAGGAAATCGAGTGGGAGCAAGAGGACAGGCGAGAGCGGTAGAAGGAGAGAGGAGGTAGTGGCAACTCAGGACGTTCCCAGTGTTGGAGCAGATAATCGGGAGAGTACAAGGACGGCCCCCCAGTCTTCAGGTGAGTCAGCTGGGGGTGCTGTGGTGGAAGGATCGGGTTTGAAGTGTGGAGAACGTGAGAAGCTGCTGAATGGTTTGAAGGCGTTGTTGGCGAGTTTGGAGGCTCCAAGTGGAGGGGAGTCGGCCGAAAAGGCATGGACCCCGGGAGCCATTGTGGCTCCGGCTGAGTCAGTTGCGTCGGTGAGTGGAGCCGTTTCGGTTTCTCAGGTGTCGGCTGTTTCGGTTTCGGGTAGTTCAATTAAGGTAGCTGAGGAAGCCTTGAGGCGTCCGTGCTTGTGTTCCATCGGTCCTTTGGGGATTCATCTTACTGTGGAAGTTAAAGAAAAAATATGGAAGAGGGAATTCCTAGAAATGTTTTCTTTGTTGCCGCTGGACCAAGTGGTGGAGTTAAAGGAGGATGATAAATCCGAGAAAGGCAAGAAGGAGGAAGATGAAAGAAAAAAGAGGTACCGGAAGTTACCTAAGACCCTAGGTAATTGGTTGAGAGCCTTTTGCATTCTTGCTAGTGTGGTAACGGAGAAGTGCCCGGATCAGGGTGGATCTTTATTTTGTTATTTCAATGAGATTTCCAATGCTTACCGTACTTATGGAGGTATGGCATGGTGGCGTTATGACGAGAAGTTTCGTCAGAGGCTGGCAGTGAGACCTGAAATGCGATGGGACGATCGTGACATGGGCATTTGGCTTGAGATCATGACTCCTTTAAGGGGTCAGCCTTTTTGTGGTTCAGGGGTCGGTTACTCCGGCCCCTCGGTTAGTTCGGGATCTGCAGTCTCAATGCGTAAGGGATTATGCTTCCAATTTAACGATGGAGCATGCCGGTTTGGAGCAAGTTGTAAATTCAGACACGAATGCTCTGGGTGTGGCGGTAGCCACAGTTTTTCAAGGTGTTTCAAAAAAGGAAAGATTGTTAGTAAACAAGGGGAATCTACTCCTTCGAGCTCAGGCCCCGGTGAAGGTAGGAAGGATGGTGGTTTGGTTAGAGGCTTACGCCAATAAACGGAGAAAACGAGACGATGCTGAGCTGCTTCTTTCCGGCTTCAGCTCAGGTTTTGTAATTCCTTTCAAGGAAAGTGCTGGTGGGAAATTTAGTGGGAATTTTAAGTCAGCCAGGGAATTCCCTGAGGTGGTTAGAAAGAAGTTGCAAAAAGAGGTTTCTTTGGGAAGAATGGCAGGCCCATTTGTTTCTCCTCCTTTGGAGAATTTGAGAATTTCTCCATTAGGAGTAGTTCCTAAGAGGGTTGAGGGTCAATTTCGTTTGATCCACCACCTGTCTTACCCAAAGGGTTTTTCTGTCAATGATGGCATTGATCCGGAATTGGTCTCGGTTAATTATGCGTCATTCGACAAAGCTGTTGATTTGGTTCGGGTTGCTGGCCGGGGAGCTTTGTTGGCTAAGGTTGACATCAAAGCGGCATTCAGGCTGTTGCCGGTTCACCCTCGGTGTCATCATCTTTTAGGTTGTAAATTTGATGGTTCCTTTTTTGTGGATTTGTGCCTTCCAATGGGGTGCTCTATTTCTTGCTCTTATTTTGAGAAGTTTAGCACATTCATTGAGTGGGTGGTCAAGCAACGAGCTGGGTTGTCATCTTTAGTTCATTACTTGGATGACTTCTTGTTTGTGGGCCCTGAGGGTTCAGAGGTCTGTAGGAGGCTGATGTTGACTTTTGATCTTGTTGCATCTGATTTTGGTATTCCAATAGCGGAAGAAAAATCGGAAGGTCCGATAACTTGTTTGTGTTTCTTGGGTATTGAGATTGATTCAGTGGCTATGCAATGCCGTCTACCTTGGGATAAGGTCGTTGACTTGTTTCAGTGCATCCAAGGGGCGTTGTCGTCTAACAAGATAACTCTGAGGTGTCTTCAATCTTTGTTGGGCAAGCTTAATTTCGCGTGCTGAATTATCCCAGTTGGTAGGGTTTTTTGTAGAAGACTTGCATTGGCGACGGTCGGGGTAGTTGCTCCCCATCATCATATTCGTTTGTCAAAGGTCATGAAGGATGACCTTCGAGTATGGTCGGCCTTCTTGAAGGATTTCAATGGCCGGTTGGTGATTCAGGAAGTAGATTGGTCTGATGAACGTTTATGCCTGTTTACCGATGCATCTGGTTCTTGCGATTTTGGAGCCTATCTGAACGGAAAATGGTGTGCGGAGGTTTGGCCTGAAGATTGGGAACCTTTGGGTTTGACAAAAAATCTAACTTTTCTGGAACTCTTCCCTTTGGTGGTCGCTTTAAAGATTTGGGCTTCTGAGCTCCGAGACAAACGGGTGTGTTTTCACTCGGATAATTTGGGGGTGGTATATTCAATTAACAACTTGACTGCAAATTCCCCCCCGGTTATCAGTTTGCTGAGAGAATTTGTGCTGGAGTGTTTGAGGCTTAATGTCACTTTTAGAGCTGTTCATGTACCGGGCAAGGTGAATTCTATTGCTGACGCTCTTTCCCGTTTTCAGTGGGAGCGGTTCAGGTCGGAGGCTCCGGACGCGGAGACGGAGGGTGTGAATTGCCAGAGGGAATTGTGGCTCCTGGGGTATCCTTAGTTTGGGACCTCGTGAAAGGGGCTCTTGCACAGTCCACCTGGCGGGCTTACGCCCGGGTATGGAAGTTATGGATAACTGTGGTGGATGGTAGGGAATGGTTGGCTTCTAGGTAATCCTGTCGTAATATACTTTTGGGTTGGATTATGCAGTGGAGGGCTGAGTCTTTATCATCAGCGGAAATTCGCAGGAGACTTGCAGCTTTGGCTTTCTTGTTTCAGTTGGGTGGTTTGGACGACGTAACCAAGAATTTTGTAGTAAGAATGGCTGTTCGTGGTTTGTGCAGGAAGAAGCCATTAAAGGACGGTAGAAGACCGGTTATTTTCTCATTGTTAAAGAAGTTGGTGGGTATTCTTCCTCATGTCTGTTATTCTGATTTTTAATTTTTATTGTTCCGGGCCGCTTTTGTTCTGGCCTTTTTCGGGGCTTTTAGAATTTCTGAATTGGTAGGTAAGAATAGGAAATGTGCTAGTGGCCTTCGGTGGAGGGACATTTGTTTGAATAACGGGAGTTTGGACATATGGTTAAGAAAATCTAAAACTGACCAGTCTGGAAAGGGTAAATTGTTTAGTTTAAGGGCGGTTGGTGGCCCGTGTTGCCCAGTTGGGGCGGTGTTAGCTTTTTTAAAGGTTAGGAATGGAGTTAATGAGGCTTTCTTGATCCATCAGGATGATTCTGTGCTATCAGTTTTTCAATTTGTATCTGTTTTTAAAAAGTGCCTTGTTTTGTTAGGGTTAAATCCTTGTGAATTCGGTTCTCATTCATTCCGCATTGGAGCTGCGACGGAAGCTCAGCTCCTGGGTTTGGAGCCTCAGGTGATTAAGAAGATTGGTAGATGGGAGTCTGACCGTTTCAGAGTGTATGCGAGGCCGGGGTTGGTAGTTTAAAAAATAAAGAAAGAAATAAAAAAATTAAAAAAAGTTTGTTTTTTCTTTGTTCTTCTTTTCAGGTCCTTTGAGATGTTGGGTTATCGGCCATTCTTACGTTTATTGGGCCAGGAAGGCTGCTGCTGTAAAAAAGGATGGTGCCCAGCTGGGTTTTTGTAAGGAAAAATTTGTTTTGAGGTGGTTCGGGGTTAGGGGCATGAGGTGGTGTCAGCTTTTGGAATCTGTAGTTAATTACGCTAGGTTGTTTTCGCCTCCTAATATCTTGGTTATTCATCTCGGAGGGAATGATTTGGGTTTTATGGCACAGAAAACGTTGGTGGACAAGATTAAGTGGGATTTGGACCGGTTACATACTTTGTTCCCGAGTTTGGTAATTGTGTGGTCTGACATTGAGTGCCGGCTGGTTTGGAGGGCAGCGTGGGACTGTGTTAAATTGGAGAATTCTCGGCGTAAAGTGAACCGTATGGTGAGTAGTCACGTTAAAAAGTTGGGGGGCCTCGCTTTGAGGCATTCAGAGTTTGAAGGGGAATCGGGTAAATGTTTTTTCCTCCGAGATGGTGTTCATCTTAATGAGGTAGGTTTACATTTATTCAATTTTACCCTAAAGGAGGGTATTGAGTTGGCCGCAGCCTTGTTGGGCGGTGCTCAATGTTAGTTCGAGCTGTGGCGGGGTGCTTGCCCTGGGTGATGGCTTACGCCATGGTTGGGGTTCATGGTACCTACTGTTGGGATAGGCAGGAGAGGTGATTTTTCATGGGGAGGCGTGCCTTATGGGTTCAGGCACGGAAAAATATTTATTTGGTAGGGCAAGCCCTGGTTTTATGGTTTTAAGTTTTAAATAAAAGTTATTTATGTTGTTAATAATAATAAAATATGCTGCAGCCTTTTTTACCCCAACTCTGTTGTTTGTGTTATTTATTTGGGATTGGGTTTGTTGGGGGACGGAATGTATAGACAATTTGGGGTCAAGCAGAACCCCGAACGCCAGAATCAAGGTAGGGGTAATTGACCCCTATTGGCTGAATGTAGTTCAGCTTTAGGTCAAGGGGGCGTGGCTGGAGGCAAAGTTTTAAATTTGTTGGTGTATAGTGGATTCGCGCTCTTTTTCAGTTACTTACCTGAGCGGGAGAAGAACGGCTTCAGTGCCCACCCTCCCTCCCTGTTTTTTTTTCTTTATAAAAAAAAAAAGTTGATTATAGATAAATAATTTAAAAAAAAAAAAAAAAAGTTTAAAAGGGTAAAACGTGTTCATATTGTTTAGTATATATGGTTGTCGCAGCAGGGGCGGGGTGCTTGCCCTGGCTGATGGCTTACGCCATGGTTGGGGTTCATGGTACCTCCTGTTGGGATAGGCAGGAGAGGTGATTTTTCATGGGCAGGCGTGCCTTATGGGTTCAGGCATGGAAAAATATTTATTTGGTAGGGCAAGCCCTGGTTTTATGGTTTTAAGTTTTAAATAAAAGTTATTTATGTTGTTAATAATAATAAAATATGCTGCAGCCTTTTTTACCCCAACTCTGGTGTTTGTGTTATTTATTTGGGATTGGGTTTGTTGGGGGACGGAATGTATAGACAATTTGGGGTCAAACCTTGTTCCTCTTATATAAATTTCCCCTGCTGAGGCCAAAACAATTTTTTTAGTTAATATGTAGCAATCTCAGAACGTTTACTGTCTCTTTTGGAGCTTTGCCCTGCTGGTCGCTTTCTTACTTGTGCGCTGATGCGTTCCTTAGTGCACATCATATTTTATCTTGAGAAGAGTGCTGTGCTCCATTTGCATTGGTCCTGAACTCCACTTGTTACAAAGCAATGAAACAGAAGAATGATCTGCACTGTGGTGCAGTGCACACGAGCAGTTTAATCCTGCTTATATCATTTGCACTTGGGTGAGTTTAGAGAAATTTAAAATGGCAGATTCCTGTTTACACTCTGATGAGCACGAGCACATGCATGCTTCTAAGCATGATTGGAAGTCCTCCATTGATGAGGTTTTAAAAAAATCAGAAGCATCCATAAAAGATGCTCAAACATTCTTTCACTGGGGTTAAAAATAGGTTTGATAGGGATTCTGGTCCAAGGATAATTGGAATAATGAACTTCTTCCTGTGGTTTGACTAATAACAAGCACAGACAGGTAGCAGATCAGTATGATTATTATTGTCAGAAGATTCATTCTGATGATAAGCCTGTATTGGCTCATTATTTTCCAACCTCACGGGACGTTGAATGTAGAGAATCCAGAGATGTATTTGCTGTATCTAAAATTGACCACTTGTTTGAACCTGATGACATCTGTCACCCACTCTCTTTAGAATGTACACCCTCTGAGTACACTTAAACAAAATAGGGAGTGACACGCTTTAGATCGTAAAGGTCATAAAAAGCTATGTGAAGAATGTCAGTGTCCATTTCTACCTGGCAAAGAGTGTCAGAAACTTGAATATGATTAGTGTGTGCACCAGTTTCTAAACAAGATTGTCAAAGACTGCCTTAAAGGACTGTGAAAGTCCTTATGTTCTATATAGCATAAGCTCCTTGTCATTATGGGGTCTTTAGCTCATTGCGGATGCAACTATAGATCTGCCAAAAATGCAAACACCACTCTCTCAGTGGAGCCTCCTAAATAAGGTTAGAGCCCAAATTGTTGTCAATAATCTTGGTTCTGCAGTTCAGCGCTTGTTGTTTGCTGAGGATTTCATTGTACATTCAAAAGATTTGTGTCAACTTTAACTTCTCTGAAAATATTAAGAGGGTTTTGTCCAAGGGCATTTTTTGGCAGAGCTGGAGAATCCAGGGGGCACCTCTACAGTTCTCCAATAGAAGAACTTCCTGATGAAGATTTTTTGTTGCTGCCACCCATAGTAAATCTGCTACTGGTAACTACTTCTTAACTTTTTATTGCTGGTACCTGAATTTACTACAGACATACTTACTCTTCATTACCCAAGTGGAGGGAATGTACTCACGATATGTGGGTGCTCCAGACAATGCAGCACTCACTTGCAAGCACTCAGCTAAGATTAAAAGCAAAACTGGGAGAGTTAGTTACTGCATCTGGCCAAGTGGGACAAGCCCAGGTACCACGTCAAGGTCTCTCCCAAAAACTGGGTCCCTAATACAGCCATACAATGCAAGCTCTTAATCAAACAAACTGGGAACAAGTCAAGGCAAAATTACAAAACAAATTAATGCAACACACAGAGAAAGTCCAGCACTCACTTGTATTAATTTGTTTTGTAATTTTCCCTATGGGCCTTGCACCCAGACTTGTCTGGGGTTAACTGCCTGGGACTCTGGGAACAGTACAGCTACCCGTGAGTGCTATTGAGCACCCAGGGCTGTGCATGTTGCAGGGTCATGGGATGTGTACCCAGTCCAGTCTGAGAGTGCAGTCCCCTTCCGTGTTTTGTATATTTCTAGGGTGACCCTTGACTTGTTCCCAGTTTGTTTGATTGAGAGCTTGCATTGTATGGCTGTATTAGGGACCGTACCTGGGCTTGTCCCATTTGGCCAGATGCGGTAACTAACTCTTCCAGTTTTGCTTTTAATCTTAGCTGTTTGCTTGCAAGTGAGTGCTGGACTTTCTCTGTTTGTTCCAGACAGTGAACAGGGTTTGATTTAGAGTTTGTAATGTCCCATTTCAAAAGTTTCCTTCCAATCCTATTCCTTATAATGAGAAGTACTAAGTCCCTTGTAGAAAAGGAAATCCTGAGAGTTTGACACATGTGAGCCTAGTAAGAGCTCAAACCATGGGGATTATTTTTCTTATTCAAAAAAGACATATTATTATATGTGTATTACCACTTCAAAATAGAGGGTATACAACTGTCCAGGGATCTGTTTTGTTTATGTGTCCCAGTAGCTTAATAATTTCCTTTTATTTCTTTGAAAAGGGTTGGCCGGCATTAATGATCTGCTATTGTTCAGCCTTGGTGCAGGATAATTTTCCAGGTTCTCTTAATTACAGTGTGATGCATAGGTCTCTTCGCTCAAGGAAAACCAATCATAGTCTTAGAGGAAGTGAGAGGGCAACTGATTTGCTATTCACAGTTTTATTAAGAACCTATCTTGCTCTATACCTCTGAATGTAGACAACCTGATGGTGTTGCAGTCTATAAACAGACTAAGTGGGAAAACAAACCAAGCTTTTGTCAAATCTCTCAAAAATTATCTGTATCAGTTTTGCTTAGAATAGAAGATATCTGTTGTGGGGTCCTTGTTTCATAGTCATCTTTGCCTCCAGAAACAATTTTCAGATTGACAGGAACTGCTGCTGGATCCATTCAATGCAGTTGCAGACACATTTTTGCAAGAGTGA
Organism: Bombina bombina; assembly: GCF_027579735.1. NCBI lineage: Eukaryota > Metazoa > Chordata > Amphibia > Anura > Bombinatoridae > Bombina > Bombina bombina. The sequence continues at coordinate 624,539,646 of NC_069499.1, read as the reverse complement.
CCCCTAACAGGAACCTACAACATTTTTTTTGGGATGATTCCTCAAGGAAGTTGTTATTGGTAAAAATAAAAAAAAAAAAGAGAAAAAAAATGTATATGGTCCACTTGTTAGAGCTTAATAGCTGACTACATTTTGGTAGGTATAGCTGTTTAATTTTTACCATGAAACCAAAGTGGATCATCTCCTATTCACTAAACAACGATGCACATCCTTGTCTTGCCCTTAAAGGGACAGTCTACACCAGAATTGTTATTGTTTAAAAAGATAGCTAATCCCTTTATTACCCATTTCCCAATTTTGCATAACCAGCATGGTTATATTAATATACTTTTTTTTTACCTTGTATCTAAGCCACAGTAGATTGCCCCCTATTTCAGTTCTTTTGAGAGACTTGCATTTTAGCCAATCAGTGCTGACTCTACGGGAGTGAGCGCAATTTTATCTATATGGCACACATGAACTAGTGCTGTCTAGCTATAAAAAAACTGTCAAAATGCACTGAGATAAATAAGCAAACGAGCCTACCTAGGTTTAGCTATCAACTAAGAATACCAAGAGAACAAAGCGAATATGATGATAAAAGTAAAATGGAAAGTTGTTTAAAATTGCATGCCATATCTGAATCAAGAAAGTTTAATTTTGACTAGACTGTCCCGTCAAGCTTTCTAAACTCTAAAGTAGGTGGGTCTGACATTCCTGACTTATGACACCATGAAACAGGTTTAATAATTTCTCTTTTTTTCTTTGTACCAAAGTTAATTGGTTAAGAGTAACATTATTCATAGTTAATTACTTTGATTCCATCTATAATGGTAGTGCCATTTATGTATTGTTTCTGTTGCATTTTTGGTTGATATAGCAGTTGTGGTATTCTTCTGCCTCTGTGGGCCACTTATACTTTGTTTTAACTCTCCCTGTGATATCCTGTTGTTGCCTTATATAAATATTTATCAAACAACAACCAATTTACCCATTATGTAAAACTATAGATACAACTCTTAAGAAAAGTTGGCGCTACTGAAATATTGCAGGGACGAATGACAATAAACTCTGTATACATAAACTCAATTTATTAAGATATTTAAAAAGAGATTAAAAACATTAAGAATTTCTGAGTGCTGAAGATACCTTGTGCAATAATTAATCAGAAAAATAGTAATCTGGCTAGTATAGTGCACTTAAAAACAGTATAATTCCATTATAAAGTACACATCAAGTTAATATCATTGAATTATTTTTTTTAGTAAAATAGGCTTGCTGCTTCATTGCTTTATTAATATAGTAATGCATTTCATCTATAACACACTTGACACAGTTCAATATACAAATGCTACTGACTCAAACAATATTTTGAATTTGTTTGTTTTTTTTAAGTCAAGAAATACAAAATGTCTGTAAGAAGGCAGCAGTATTTACTATAATTTAATCCCCTCATATTAACTGGTGCTTATTGATTCAAGCAAATGCTGTTATGAAAGTAAATTAAGTGGAACAATAAACTAGAATTTTCCTCAAACAGAAGGTGTTGAAAAAAATCTAACTTCTCACTAGGAGGAGAGACAAAAACGAGAAAAGCACAACTTATTAAAATGTATATATCTTTAAAATACGTTTTCTGAATTTGTTTCACTTACAAATAAATTATATTAATTAAAAATTGCGTTTAAGATTTTCAGTAAAATGTGGTGCTCATAAACAGCTGTAGGTGTAATACAGTCTGTGTTAAAATGCTGCAAAATATCCCTAACACGGACATTGTCAAGAAACAAAACACTAGGGGGACAAACTGTAGAACCTCAGCCCTTGGTTGTTTATTATTATTTGTATACACCTTTAAATAGTGAAGAATGTTCTGCTTCATTCTGGTAAAACCAAAATGTCACATGTAATAGCAAATGTCACATGTAATAGCAAATGTCACATGTAACAGCAAATGTCACATGTAACAGCAAATGTCGCACGTAACAGCAAATGTCACATGTAACAGCAAATGTCACATGTAACAGCAAATGTCACATGTAACAGCAAATGTCGCACGTAACAGCAACAGTGATGCTGACTCCCTGGCAGTATATTTAGTCTCTGGAGAGGTTGGAGAAACAAGACTGGCTTTTAGTAAAACATTTTACTTCTTCAAAATAGTGAATAGAGCCCTATCTGTGCTGTAGGTGACACCTGTAAAAACAGCTGCACCACTAGCAAAAGGGAATGTTACTGAATTATATATATTTCTATATAGAGGGTGGAAAAATATCACTATAGTTTACTAGCCAGGGGACAAATGTTATTAGCCCCGAGGAAAAATAAAATCCAAATATTGTACTTATCCACTGCAATTTCTTACTTGTCTGCGACTAGTGAATATGTTATAGCCCTGTCTATATATTTGTATACATAATTATTAGGTCTGAACAGAACAAGATTATCAGGTCAATGCCAGGAAATGTAGTCCCTAGAAAGAAATAGCTTTGTGAGGCCAGCCAAGGTCATAGGTCAGGTATTGAAGGGCAATATTTAACAGGTCAGATACTTCAAAGAAATTGGCCTGTGGGCAGATATTGTATTCTAAGATGTTCAGGAATGGCCAGTAGACATTGTGGGTTAGATTACAAGTGGCAGAGTATTTTTTTTCTTCTCGCAATCAAGAAAACTCTGCTAGAGTTAAGATGCTTGCGTTAGTCGGGTTGCTTTAGTATAACAAGTTAAAAAAAACGTATTTTGCACAAGTGGTAACCAGAATAGCGCAAAAATCCTAACTTAAATTATCATGTGCGCGTACATGTATTCCCCCATAGAAATCAATGTAACACCTAACTATCGCGCAAACACAATTGCATTTTTTTCAGATTTCCCATAGGAGTCATTGGAGTTGAAAAAACCCCATCACGCAAACAACATTGCATATTCGCTTTAGCAAATGTCAAATATTTACTGTAATTACATAGTTAAAATCTTTTTTAAATATAAATATTGCATAAATATGTTTTTTATCATGTTTTCATCTTCTTAATGCCGTGTGTACATATATATTTATGTGTTTATATAGGTGTATATATGACTGTAAATACATATATACACATATAAATACATTAATATATATGTACACATATATAGCCATAGGTAAACAAAGAATGTCCAGGCACTCCTTTGTTGAATGTAAAAAATCCAAACTTTATTCCATGATTAAAAACATAAATAGTGTCAACAGCTTAGGCACCGCTCTGACAGACTCACCAATAGTGAGGACAGCTGGGCTCCTATGCAGCAGACATGTTTCGTGCCCGTAAGCACTTGTTCACTGCTCACAGGTGCCCCAGCTGTCTAAATAGGCTCACTTCTCAAAGGTGTATAGTTACCTTTTCACAATTAGTCCTCACTATGCCTCCTTATGTTAAATTAAAAACAGAATATATTTATATACAGGTTAATATGGATACATTATTATTGCTAAGTTATACAGGTGAAGTGACTACGACTAAATTTAAATATACATTTGAGGGTTTTATGTGCAATTTGGCTATTCAACCCTATTTAATATAAGTATTGTATTTGTGTCACTATTTACAGTTGTAACATTGTTTATATTTTTAAATTTGTTTCTATTCACCTTATATTATTCTCGGGACTATACACACAGGTCAATATCTCTCCTAAAGTTTAGACCATGTGGTATAGAGGTATTTAGGGTAAAGATCCAAAATGTTTCTCTCAGACTTAATTTTTCCTCCCTATCACCCCCTCTTTTCCATATAGGGACGCGATTGTCATGAGATGCAGGACACAGCATAGAAGGTACAACGCAATTTTATTGCAAAGCATAGAAGTATACAGTTTGCACAACACATCTAACTTGGTAACTGCGACATAGACAATAATAACCCTAAACCACACCCCCATCTGGTGACATCACTTCCCACTCTCATCACATCTTCCCCCTTTTCAAAGGACAAAGCATACATTTTTTTTTCTTTGAATACATCAAATAACAAGGTATACAAGAAGCATACAGAAATAGTTTTGTTTAGTATACAACAAATAACAAGTTAAAGAGAATATATATATACAACATGAAATACAATCCTGACTTGAACATCAGGGTAGACTACCCTAGTCCACAGTGACCATGGGATTATTCTGCCCATACTTCTGGTCTCAGCAGCCGTCAGTGCACGGGAACAGTAGGCGATGGGCTGTAGTTTGTTCTCATTTAACTGCAGGTGGGCGGCCCCTAACCCATAACTGCTCGCATCAGCACTAACCGCAGTCTTTTTGGAAGGGTCATAGAACTCCAACACTGGGGCAGACCCCAGCAGGGACTTGACCTGCACGAAGGATTCTTCCTGTGAAGGTCCCCAGACCTAGGCAACATCTTTCTTTAGCAACTATGTGATAGGGTGTAGTATTGTGGATAAATCTGGAAGGAAAATGCCCACATAATTTACAAGGCCCAATATTTGTCTGAGCTCATGTACATCAGAATGGCTTTTCATCTGTTCAATAGCACGGATTTTATCAGGGTCCGGCTTGATGCTATCCCCATTGATGATATGCCCAAAGTAACATAACTCAGCTTTCCTAAAATGGCATTTCTCCTTATTTAATTTCAGCCCAGGCTCTCTAATGGTCTGCAGCATACAGCTCAATCGCTGATCATGTTCTTCCAATGTAGACCCATACACCAAAATGTCATCCATGATGACTGCCATGCCCTTGTGGTCCCTTAGAAGAGAACTCATCTTTCTTTGAAAGATTTCAGGAGCAGAGGATATCTCGAAGGGGAGTCTGCAGAAGCAAAACCGACCTACCGGTGTAATGAAGGTAGTCAGTTTGCGGCACTTTGGATCTAGAGGTATCTGCCAGAAGCCGCTGGAAGCATCCAGTGTAGAGAAGAACTTCGCCCCAGCCAATTTCGGAGCTACTATGTCTTCAAGTTTCGGCAGCACATATCTCTCTCTCTTCACCGCCGCCTTTTCAAGTCTACGCAGATGCGTACCTTCCCGTTTTTCTTTGCAACAGGCACAATGGGGGCACACCAGTCAGTTGCTTCAACAACCTCTTCAATTACACCCATATTCTTCATATGCAGAAGATCCTTCTCCACTTGAGGCATGAGCGGGAACAGAATTCTACGAGGAGTGGTAATGCTCTATGGGACTGTGTCACCTTTAAGTGATATTCTGACTGGGTTGCAATTCAGTAGGCCCAATTCACCAAACATATCTTCTGAAATCTCATTCACTCTTGCGACCAGGCCCAAACCACAGGCTGCTTTTCTGCTCAATAGGTTGTTAACACACTGACCTCTAATCACATGTACCCACATGGTGAATTTCCTCTGCTTGTACTCGCAGCTGGCAAGAAATTTCCCCGCACAATCATTGCGGCCACCAGGACTATGAACTTTTGTTTTAACTTTCACCAGCTGAGGCTGTTGAGGCAGTTTTATGAATGCTGCAAGGGACATAACAGTGATGTCTGCTCCTGTGTCAATCTTAAAGGCAACTTTGTTTCCCATTACAGTAAGAGAAACCTGCCAATCTTCATCTGAACAACAGACCCAACAAAGGACACTTCTTGACCTTCCTGGTCACTATCCACCTGCATCTTTTTAATGTATTCAGTGTTACACACCACTTCAAAATGGCCCATTCGGTTACATTTTCTACATCTTTGTCTTAAGCATGGCATAAGGCACTCTGATCATGAGTACGGTTACACCACGTGCAGCGAGCCTGCTGTGCCCATCCGCTTCTGGGCCTATCTGTTGCCCTTGGTCTACCGCTCACACTGTGCCTTTCACTAGCAGCTCTCCTGAACTGCTGCACTTCATGCACAATACTCTCAGACCTCAGATTAGCACTTTGCTTTTTCACCAGTTCACTCTGGCGGGCCATCCTAATAGCCCCATCCAATGTTAAATCTGCCTCCAACTGTAACTTCAGTGAGACTTTAGCATCTGCAATTCCTATGACTATTCTGTCTCTGATTTCCTCCTCTTTAGCAACACCAAACTCACAGAATTCAGCTAATTCATACAGGCTGCGCACAAATGACTCCACAGATTCTCCCACACGCTGAGCACGTTTGTGAAAACAAGCCCTCTCGTGAATCACATTTCTTTTGGGTACAAAGTGGGCACTGAGTTTATTCATAACTATTTCAAAGTCAAATTCTTCCCCTTCTTTGAAAGTAAAAGCATTGAACATTGGCTTCCACATCCACCACTCTCCTTGTCCAGCTTGGAAGCAATCCTGAAGTGTTGAAACCACTGACGCCATGTGGGCCAAGCAGCAGGCTAAGAGAAATCAAAATGCTCAGGTGGGGTAAACTTCGACATCATCATTAATCAGGAAACAGAAGCACAGGCAAGAACTTCTGACACCATGTCATGAGATGCAGGACACAGCATAGAAGGTACAATGCTATTTTATTGCAGAGCATAGAAGTATACAGCTTGCACAACACATCTAACTTGGTAACTGCGACATAGACAATAATAACCCTAAACCACACCCCCATCCGGTGACATCACTTCCCACTCTCATCACAGTGATCATTTGTTTTGACTGTTTGTTATTAAGAAACAGAATTATGAAATTCCCTATAATGTCTTGCTATTGGGGTGTCTGATTCTGGGTCCTTTATTGATCTTACATGAGCTAAAAACCTGTCCTTTAGGGATCTCTTCATTTTTCCCACATATTGCTTAGAGCACCCCCTACAGGTCAATAGATAAATTACATGTGTAATTGCACAATTTATGTAGAACTTAATTTTATAAGATTTTTGGGTACACGTTGATATCAGGTGTAGATATTCCTTCTACACCTGAAGAAATCTTTCCTTTGTTTTAACCAACTTTTATTAGTTATTCTACCCGAGCGATGTAAAGGGGGACACATCATTTCCTATTGTCTTCCCTTTTCTGGAAATAAAATCACATCCTCCTTGTACAATCTCTTTAAGTATAGGGTCAGTATATAATATAGGCATAATTTTTTTAACAATATTGCATATGTTCCTTTATTCTAGGCTATTTGTGTCATATCCCTATTTTGGTTATTTCCATTTGATATTATATTTCAACAATTCCTTTTTGGATAACGTGTCCACTTCTCTACGGGCTTTATTCAGGTTATTTATGTCATTATCATAAATGACAGGTTCTTAGGGCACCGGTATTGTATCTATATACCTATATGACCGGTATCTATATACCTATATGGACCAGTGCTAAAGTAATTACAAAAATACTAAATATTTAAGAAGACTTATTTATAAAGCACTCTTGTCTCAAACCCTTTAATAAGAAAAATAAATTTATTAAGCATAGTGAGAGGGAAGGGAAGGAAGAGACATAAACCCTCAAAAATAACATGCTAATAACACAAAATTCAAACAAATAAATTACAAATAACAGAAATAAACTAACAAGTGAACTATTATACTAAGAAAATATCAGAACCCTGAAATAAAAAGTTCCAAATAAAATGTCCATTCAAAAAATTACCACACTGGATATTGAGGATCCTGAGTTGCTCAAAAAAACAGCCCAATAGAAAATGTTGAATCGTGAGTCAGAGTCCACTGACACGTATGTTTTATGAAGACTGGTAGTGCTGAGAGAAAAGAAATAAATCCATGTTGTGGATATATCAGTTTACTGGTGAACCAGAGTTACTCTCCTGCAGAGGCGGTCTCGCTGGGCAAACATAAGGTCTAGATAATTCAAACCTAGCTCAACATCCGTACGCAAGGGGTAACAAATGACAGGCAAAGCTCTGCTACTTACAATGTAAAGCTAGCAGTAAAAAACCGCCAGACAGAACAGCTGAGCAGCCGGAGTGATAGGATAGGGGTTAATAAGTTTATTAGAGTGGCGGTGGGCTCTGGGAGCGGCGGTTTAGGGTTTAATAACTTTATTTAGTTGTGGTGGGGTCCGGGAGCAGCGGGATAGGGGTAAAACAGTGTAGTATAGTGTGGGTGTTTAGTGACAGGGTATAAATAAAGCTGTGAAAAAGCCGAATAGCAGCGAGATCGATGACTGTTAGTTAAAAACAGTCCGCTGCTCATCGCCCCATACTTGGTGCGCGGCTTTTTGACAGCTTTTTTGGTAACTTTGGAGAACGTATTCTGGTCCGCGGCAGCAATGTCAGGCGAGCGTATTGGTGCCGGCGAATGCAAGTAAGTTGACGGCTTGATAAGTAGGTCTCTATATCTCTATTTTTTTTTTGGGGGGGGGGGGGTTGGGTGCTCCTCCATGTCCTAGAACATTTGATTGGCTTGCATATACCTCTCCCCTGATTGGGGGCCGTAGTATTGTTAGTATTGTTGATATGGTTGCTATGACAACCACCTGCCGGCAGCAATCACCTTAAGATATTTACAGCTTATCAAGTACTATTATTCTATCCCTGGGGTTTTTTCTTTGTTTTTTCATTGTTTTCTATGGTTTGCCAACCAGTTCTGTGCAATGTACTGCATGACTTCTGCTCTATGGTGCTTTCATGCATATGTGTGATTTGGTGTTCACTATATATTTATTGTTTGGTGTCCATATGATTAGATAGTCACGCACAGTGGGGGCCCTCACCTGTTATATGCTAATTGTGGGAGTGGCATCACAGGTGTTGACCTGAAACTGTATCACTTAGGGTAGTTTAAAAGACACTCGGCTAGATTACGAGTTTTGCGTTAGAGACTATGCGGTGCTAACAAGCAATTTTCTCTCACCGCTCACTTACATACAGCGCTGGTATTACGAGTTTTCAAAAACCCGTCGTTAAAAGACAAAAAGTGAGCGTTAAACAAAATTTAGCTCCAAATCTCACTTCAATACCAGCACTGCTTGAGTCAGCGGTGAGCTGGTGTAACCTGCTCGTGCACGATTTCCTCATAGGAATCAACAGGGAGAGCCGGCTGAAAAAAAGTCTTACACCTGCAAAAAAGCAGCGTATAACTCACTAACGCAGCCCCATTGATTCCTATGGGGAAATAAAAGTTATGTTTACACCTAACACCCTAACATGAACCCCGAGTCTAAACACCCCTAATCTTACACTTATTAACCCCTAATCTGCCGTCCCCGACATCGCTGCCACCTACATTATATTATTAACCCCTATTCTGCCCCCCCGGACACCTCCGCCACCTACATTATACTTATGAACCCCTAATCTGCTGCCCCCAACATCGCCGCCACCTACATTATATTTATTAACCCCTAATCTGCCTTACTCAATATTGCCTCAACCTACCTACATTTATTAACCCCTAATCTGCCGCCCCCAACATCGCCGCCACTATATTAAAGTTATTAACCCCTAAACCTAAGTCTAACCCTAAACCTAACACCCACTAATGAAAATATAATTTAAATAAATTTAAATAAATATTCCTATCATTAACTAAATTATTCCTATTTAGAACTAAATACTTACCTATAAAATAAACCCTAAGCTAGCTACAATATAACTAATAGTTACATTGTAGCTAGCTTAGGGTTTATTTTTATTTTACAGTCAAGTTTGTATTTATTTTAACTAGGTAGAATAGTTACTAAATAGTAATTAACTATTTAATAACTACCTAGCTAAAATAAATACAAAGGTACCTGTAAAATAAAACCTAACCTAAGTTACACTAACACCTAACACTACAATATAATTAAATAAATTAACTAAATTATATACAATTACCTAAATTAAATTAAATTAGCTAAAGTACGAAAAAAACAAACACTAAATTACAGAAAATAATAAACAAATTACAGATATTTAAACTAATTACACCTATTCTAATAGCCCTATTAAAATAAAAAAGCCCCCCCAAAATAAAAAAAAACCCTAGCCTAAACTAAACTACCAATAGCCCTTAAAAGGGCCTTTTGCAGGGCATTGCCCCAAAGTAATCATCTCTTTTACCTGTAAAAAAAATACAAACATCCCCCCAACAGTAAAACCCACCACCCACACAACCAACCCCCCCCAAATAAAATACTATCTAAAAAAACCTAAGCTCCCCATTGCCCTGAAAATGGCATTTGGATGGGCAATGCCCTTAAAAGGGCAGTTAGCTTTTTTGCCGCCCAAACCCTAACCTACAAATAAAACCGACCCAATACACCATTAAAAAAACAAACAGTAACCCCCTGAAGATCGACTTACCGGGAGACATCTTCTTCAACGAAGAACGGGAGAAGTCTTCATCCAAGCCAGGCGAAGTGGTCCTCCAGACGGGCAGAAGTCTTCATCCAGACGGCATCTTCTATCTTCATCCATTCAGCGCGGAGTGGGTCCATCTTTAAGACATCCGACGTGGTGCATCCTCTTCATCCGACGACTAAAGCTGAATGAAGGTACCTTTAAGTGACGTCATCCAAGATGGCGTCCCTTAGATTCCGATTGGCTGATAGAATTCTATCAGCCAATCGGATTTAAGGTACAAAAAATCCGCTCTGGTCTAGTAGCGGGAGCAAGCTACATTCATTTAAATGGCGACTGGGCACACAGTGTTTCAGAGATGCGCTGTGTAAAATCCAGACCCGCTCAGTAGAGCAAGGAGCGGCGTTCTGGTAAAAGAAGGTTTTAGTTACAATTTTCCTGCAATCATTTAAAGTATAAATGTGCCGCTAAGTTAAAGTGATGGTAAACTCACTATAATGACAATGTTATTTCCTAAAGCTTTTATTACACATATACCTTGTATACTCTTATTTCTTTACTAATCAATGCTTAAGACAGAGTAAATTACTTTTTTTATTTGCAGGATTGCCTGTCCCTGGCCGCCTCCGTGAAAAAATACTGATTGTGAAATTTGATTGACATATGGCGCATCCAATAGCAGATGCACCATACGCCCTATGTATTTGATCTTCAGCACGCTCCCGTGCCGCTGCTTTGAGGGCTCTGAATTAGCGATGCACACTGCGCAAGTGCAGTTATCAGATGAGCCGACAGCGGCCTCATGTAAACAGACTGTTTACATGAGGCTGCTGTCGGCTCATCTGATAACTGCACTTGCGCAGTGTGCATCGCTAATTCAGAGCCCTCAAAGCAGCGGCACGGGAGCGTGCTGAAGATCAAATACATAGGGCGTATGGTGCATCTGCTATTGGATGCGCCATATGTCAATCAAATTTCACAATCAGTATTTTTTACACGGAGGCGGCCAGGGACAGGCAATCCTGCAAATAAAAAAAGTAATTTACTTTGTCTTAAACATTGATTAGTAAAGAAATAAGAGTATACAAGGTATATGTGTAATAAAAGCTTTAGGAAATAACATTGTCATTATAGTGAGTTTACCATCACTTTAATGTTATATAATTCTGCACTATGTGCAGAATTATATAACATTAGTTTGTAAGTTTACTGCCCCTTTAATTCCTCCATTGCTTTGCTTGTTGCCCTGTGTATAACTTTGCTGAAGAAAATATTTTAAGGTAACATTCTGACTTAATTTTAAAGCCAAGAGAAGTTATATCCCAACAATGACCACAATTCCAAGCCATTTGCTACGTGAAACCTTTATATTCAGCTCAGGTGTATTTTGGCTTCCTCTTCAGTGATATTCCAATCCAGTAGAAGTGATCCCACTGGAACGATATAAGACTCCTAAATTACATATGAAATAAAAATGTAACATGTTGTTTTGTTATGCACAGACTAAAATATTAGTACAAAATCTATTCGAAAAAAAATATTTTTCAGGCATTTTACTAAGATTCATGGAAGTAAAATGTATCATGCCAGGTCAAAAGTAAACATGGCAACTAATGCAGGATGATGGCCTTAGGTGTTTACTTTACTAAAATATTTTGCATGCATGCAAAAGCAATATTATATAATTCAGCATTTTTTTCCACTTAATATGTTTTAAACATTACCAATAATAAATCGACAATTGAATTATTTGTCTTAACCCTTTGAGTGCTAATGACGGCTCTGAGTTGTCACAGAGTTTCTCACTCTGGTGCTAATGACGGCTCAGAACCGTCATGAGCACTTTCCCACCTTGAGGGAGATCTGGGGGCTCCTAACCGCTCCTACCCCAGCGATCGTGCCTGTAGAGTGACAGGCATCGCCGGGGCTTCGCGTCACGCGCAATGACGTGATGACGTCACCTTGCAACTTTATTTAATATAGTTTAAAAGTGTGCTCTGGGCTATATTTTTTGTCTTGTTATTACATCAAGAAATTAACTTGTATGTTAACATGCAAACTGAGCGTGAGCAAAATGTATACAAAGTGGTTATTGAATTAGATAAATGTCAAACTTATGTTTTCTGAACAGTAACCACATTGGTGGTGGTTCAAATTGTAAGGTAGCTAATGGGTTTTAGTAGTACAAGGTAAAAATGAAAATAGAAAACCACATGTTTATATTAATTTCATTTTGAAAACCAGTAAACATCACAGCACTTCTAACTGATTTGAAAACCCCCCCAGTATTTTTTGAGTAATGCATTTTCTAACGTATGTTACCTCAGTATGATGCTTAATATAGATAAGAAATTAGAAACATGTGAAAAGATTTTAAAATACTTTTTAAAGTATGTTGCCATAAATCATGACTGGCATCAGAACCTAAATCATGACTGTGTCGGTGCTTAGAGAGACATTTAACGGGCTCTGTTTAGTGATCAATGTGAATGCATTAGTAGCTATTATGGTTTAGGTGCCCTTCTGTTCTTCCCACTGCTCTAGACTTCATTATGTCATCACATGTGCAAGTGGTCACATTAAAAATGTCTTACAAAGGCTCATGGGAACTACTTCACCGTCCTGTGCTATATTGTCTCAGCATTATGATGTTTATATAGCGATTATGAATCAAATATACATTACTTTATACAATAACCATCCAAAATCACAATCTGGGTGGTTTTTGCAATTCTATACACTTGTGCAAAAGGGTTAAAATGACGGTCTGCCAGACATTGTCTTTGCTATATTTACAGACATGTTTATCCGGTCCTTTGTCATTTTGTTAGGGTTCTCGCTTTCATGCACCTGCCAAACCCATCTCAAAGGTGGCCCTTTAAAAATGACAGAAACGACTTTTCATTTGATATTTTACTGGTCTTGGGGCCAATACTGTCAGAGAGAACAGGATTTACAACCTCTATAGAGGAACACAAGGAGGGAGTAAATCTGGCATCACAGACCAAATAATAATTAATTTAAACCAAACAGCTTTAATATCTAGTAAAACAAATGAAAAAGATTCCAGTTTTATCTCTGAGATCCATTTATGGCTCAGGAAGAGAGATAAACTAGGAAATGTTCATTGTTATTAATAAGTCAGGCGTGCAACTTTTAATTGATGGATGAAAAACAAGCTTTTTAAGTTTGGTGTCTGGCAAAGCAACAAACATTTCCCTTTTTTTTTTCATAGTGCGTAAGGTTTTCATGACATGCCAGAAAAATAGCAAAAGCCAAAATTGTCTCCATAAAACTTGCTTGACTAAATCTCATGACTTGTTAATCTTGTAAAGTCCTTTTTCAGGCTTGGTAAAAACATTAACATTGTGAAGATGCTGATTTTCAATAAAAAGAAGCAACATGGTACCATAGGGGAACCACCAAGGAAGGATTTTCTCTGTCCAAAAAAATATATTGATGTCAGATCACATTTATGGAAATCAAATAATTCTTTTAAAGCCTCTTAAAATCTACGGTTCATTCAAAGGTTCAAATTTTGGATTGGTTTAATGCACCTATACTTTAGTGAGATGATCAGTTATACCTGGCTAAGCATAAGAAAGTCTCATCTTGCACACAAAACTGATCTTCGTTAACACAGGGATCAGTATTCTTGTGCTTAATCTCATTTTTATTTTTAAATTGAAGTAACTTTATTAGTGCAGAATATACTTGTGCCAAACACATTGTTATATTTCTTTTAACATGAGCCTGTATTATCTCTTCTGCAGAGAGGGAAAGGGGGAAATCACTCAATAGTTTTGTGATTTACTGATCCTCACAAATTTATCCAAGTCTACCTCTTGGGCACACCGGGTATAATGCAAGCTGAAAATCAGGAGGACACATGCTTTTCAAAAACTAATATACAAGTGTAAGGGCATGTAAAAAAAATATATAAAAGCCTCAGGACACAAATCTGTCTGTCATTTTTATTTATAACCTACATTGAGTGTAGGGGAACTTACAGAGACTGGAGGGGTTGGACCAGGAGGTCTTTTCGAATGCCAAGAGTTTCTTCTATTTCGGTGTCCCATGTCTAGGGATGTGGAGACTCTGGCCTTGCTTCAGTTGCAGTTGCAGCTCTCTAGGCATACTGGGCCATGCACTGCATAGATTTAAAGGGGCCGCATCTTAATTACAGGAACTCCCTCCTGGATGACTCAGGTGTGGGAGTTCCTATAAAAGCTCACTCAGCCCTCACTTACCTTGTACCTGCGTATGCTCACCTAGTTCCTGAAAGCCAAGCAGACTAACCTGATACCTGTTTATGCTCACCTTGTTCCTGAAGCTCTACCTATCTGGTATCCTGTGACAGTCTCCCCAACAGTACCCGCTGAGCATCCTGTGCCTGCTGAGAAACCTGTGTCTAGTGTCTACCATACTAGTGACAGCCTTTTTCAAACCAGCTGTGACTGCTGTACCTATCTGGTACCTATCTGGTATCCCATGACAGTCTCACCAACAGTACCTGCTGGGTATCCTGTTATAATGGTAACTACTGAGGTTTGAAGCTCAGCTGCAGATATAAAACTGAATAAGTAGTTGAGAGAAATATTTAAGTTGTAGCACCTCCTAAAATTATTGCACTACTCTGTTCGATGTTGCGCACAGCTCTTTACAGTGCGATACAAACTGACAGGCTGCTGAGAGTGAACAGAGAAAAGGGGAGGAGTTTTCCTCTAGTGCCGATGTCGGCTCCTTACAGGGTGTAGTCTCTACACACGGTGAAATCACAATGTCCTTAACCTTACTGTGAAACAAAGAGCTGGTTGGTGATTACTGGTTAGTGGTTTTCCAGTGAATGTGTAGAATGTAGATAGACCGCCGTCAGCGTTACAAACAGATTCCTCTGTGTTGCGGTAATGTAGCGAGATCTCTGCTATGAGATAGAAGCAATAATAGTATGCAACAGTGTTGCGAAATGACTCCCTATAAATTCTGATGGTAGTTTATCCAGTAGTCAGGAGACACGAAAAGGTAGAAATCCAAATAAGTGTAGAGCTCAGTGGTGCAGCTGCTATCATGAAGCTAACAAAATACTAAGCAGTGTGTGTTGTAAACTCAGGTGATTTAACAACTAGGTGGGCAGGGCAGAATGAGTCATAGCTGGAATTAAAGGTACAGGGTAAAGCAAGGTATAACCCTGACACCTGTGCCTGCTGAGAAGCCTGTGTATGCTTTCCTCTCACTAGCTGTGACTGCTGTACCTACCAGGTATTCTGTGACAACATCACCCTTTACTGGTCAATTTAAGCACCAGCGTCTATTGGACTTAGTTACTGTTACCTTTGGTTCCCTATTTAAGTATTGGATGGATTTATTTTACACAAACCCAAGAGCAAGGAGTACCATAGATTGTGTAGCTTTTGATATCTTTTCTTTAATAGACTCAAGTGTCCTCTATTATTGATATTATTTGCTCTGGTCATTTAACCCATGGCTATTCATATTCATTTCAGCAACACATTTGATAAGGTAATGGTTGTGTTCACTGCGGTTGCCCCTCTTAATGTTTTTTGTTTTTGTTATTATAAATTAAGTGTTTTCCCAATAAATAATTACACAAGGAAGCCATGAGAAAATGATTTCCTGTTCTATAATTGTAAATGTTCAAACAATAAGTGCACTGTTATATAAGATCCATAACATCTGTTATCTAGCTTCGTCATTGTTATATGTGTGTGATCACAAGGTTAGATAATGTAGGTTAAAGTTTCAATTTTAAATAAAACTTATGTTGTACATCTAGGAATACTGCAACTATACATTAAACTTTGACAAAAATGTGGAATGTTGCAATAACAAGGATCTCACTTCCAGAAGCTGGTGCAGCAGTAATCTGTATTGCACATGTGAGGGGAAATTGGTCAGTAACAATATTTGACATCCTCTGAAGTTAATATCCCCTTAATAATGTAGATTTATAGAACTTTCTATAGTTGGAGCTTGCAGAGAAGGATCTAGGAAACAAAAGACAGAGAACCAGTTAAGTGATACCAGAGGTCAAGGACACAGGAAGTCAGGATACATTGGGGTCCTCCAATGATGGGCTACAGGAAGATTTTGGCTAATCCAATCTCAAAATATTTTTTATTAAGGGAATAGAGCCAGAAGCATATCAGTAAGTCCTTGATAGATGATCAGTTTGCTTTCCTAGTCTATTCTATTAACGTTTGGGCCTTGTGAGTTTTACTTTGTGTATTAGAGGGAGGGTTTGTTATCATTTGGACATTTGTACTAATAAATAAATTCAATATATAAATAAATAAAATTTATAGTTAAAACCTTGAGATGCTTGGTTGGATCTTGTTAAAACTTTGCCAATACAGAGCCTTCCCCTCTTGTTCAGCTGGCAAAACTGTAAGTGGCCAGAGACTCTCACAGTACTGTTTCTATGCACTCTGCCTGACCAGTGTTAATTGCTGCTGCTGAGCTCTAATTGCTGAGCATTCTGTTTTTCTGGATCTGCAATAAGGACAGCCTTAAATACCAGCTACTAATCCTGCCTGCTCTTTCATGCAGTTTGTCCTACCATCTTGCTTGTGGATTTTTTCCTCATACTTGTTTTTTTCTGTTACTGGAGTACAAACAGTTCTTTATCTTATATACGTTCTGCATTCAGCTTGCAGATAACACTGGGAATTCATTAATCAAATATATGCAAATCATGTTTAGTCCAAACAAACTAGTCTTCATTTTGAAACCTTGTGATATTCAAGTGGTAAAAGCAGCATGACAACCTGTGAACATATATGCATTGTTTGTGTTTTAGAACATTTTCTTGTCTCCAAATAATCATTGTGTGTGTATTTCTGTGTTCCTTTTGTTCTAATAATTCATAATAAAGTCAATAAATGTGTTCATTCCATTTAGAGTCTATCCATTTCCAAGACATAATTCTTCCCAACAGATGATGTAATACACATAGATGTGCTAAATTCTGGTAAAAAAATATACGTGTTATATATTAATTAATGCAAATTGCATCTTTATCTAATTTAAGGGAACAAAGCTATACTTTGTCTTTCATAAGTTAATTTTTAGTCTGATGCAGTCTGTCTAAAACCATCATTTTTAATACCTATTTGTTTCTCCTGTAAGCCTAACAGATAATGGTATTGTGTATGTGGGAGGGAGGCCGGTCCAATCAATAATTCATTTATTTCAATCCATCACAGGTTGCTGAGTGACAACTATGTATGCAACTTATTGCTTAATTGTCTATGGCATTCTGATTCATAGGAAGTGCCACCATTTTAAGCAGCCTGAATTATTAGTAGAGTAAAACAGAAAAACCTGGTTGCATTTCACTACTTGTATTGAGTAGAAAAGTAAAAAAACTTGTGTGAGGTGTTTTGTAGGGTTTCTGCATACTTGCACAGACAAAAAAAAATATATGGTCAATGTGAAAGTGAACATGGTGTCTGTCAAATTGATTCAGTATTGATGATGACTATGTGTTTGAATGCAGGGATTTTTACTTTTACCTTGGACATCAGATCGATAAACAATTTTATATTATGTTAGCAATTGCAGTATTAACATTTTTAAAACTTCCAAACACTTAATTGCAGTCATAAGAAAACATCATAATATTATTTCAGTTGTGTACAACTTTTTTAGTTTAAGGTGCAATTAAACAATTTTGTATTACATCAGAAAACAATCATTTTATTTATGTGTGCTAGCATATACAAAAACAAAAAGCAAAAAACAACCAAGATATTCAATTGATAACTGATTGAAAAAGGATAAGCAGTATACGGGCCTATGTGCATGTGCATACCTCCCATCATTTGTGGCTAGGTATTAGTTACTCAGGAGGTTAAAGGGACAGTATACACTCATTTTCATATGACTGCATGTAATAGACACTACTATAAAGAATAAGATGCACAGATACTGATATAAAAATCCAGTATAAAATGGTTTAAAAACTTACTTAGAAGCTTTCAGTTTAGCTCTGTTGAAAAGGCAGCTGGAAAGCCCACTACAAGTGGCAAATAAGACACTCCCCCCTCCCCCTTCTTTTGCATATGAAAAGAAAACTCTAAAAATGCTTATAATGCATATGATAAAGCCATTTTTAAACACATTAAAATATATATATATTATAAAGAAGGTCAAGTTAAAGCTCTTTATTCTGCAGAAAGTGCATGTTTGTCCGATACTGGTCATTGGGATAGAAGTTCATTGGCTGACACTGACATATCACACAAGCATAACATTTCTGCTTAGGAAACTGACCTCTAATAGATGCAACAAAGAAAAGAAAGTGCCTGTATTAGATTGTTGTCAATATGTCCTCCTTATACCCAGGCCTTTTAACACATATCTATCCATCTACTAATTTGTATACTTTGGTATATCTACTACTTTATCTCATACTGTTACATCAAGACACCGACCACTCACTTCAGGGTGTGCCCTTTATACCTAAGTACAGACCTCAGAACAAATAGTCTTCACCTTCTCCTAATACAAAGATATAAGAACTTGTACCTCTCACCTTCTCCTAATACACAGACACCCAGACATGTAGTTTTCCCCTACTATCCCTAGTAGAAGACATTTGGATACATAAACCACACACTGACACCATTTCTCCTCTTGACACACTAGAGAGGCACTAGGACCCGCAGCTGAATGGCTTTGTTAACCTATTGTAAGTGTACATTTCCTTTCCTTACTGCTAGAGACTTTAATGTTGCCACATTTTCTTCTCTATAAGATATATTAAATATTCAAATTAATTGACTGCTCATAAATTATATATGGTTAGTTGCAGTTTATTTGTTAAATAAAATGAATCAATGGCGAAAAAAAATGTTCACTCTACTTGCTCGCATGTCAACACTATATAATTATTTTCAGAGATTTTCAGTCATAAATCTCCAATACAGATTAAGGAGGTTAAGTGTACAACCCTTACAAAACTAATGGGCTGCTGCTTCAATAGGCTGAAGAAATGGGTGTGTTAGAACATTTGTGAAACCAATAGCTTATGTGTGACAGAAATAATTGCTCTTGATCTCAGAAAGAGCAGTTGCCAACATTATCCTATTCAGTACCTGGGGTGATGGGTGACATAACAGACCACTTGTATATAATCTTTACATGAAGACTAATTAAATCTATGTTTTGTCAATTCCAAGGTTCTTGTCTTCCCAGAAATGTCTGGAGCTTAGAGTATATATACTATGAAAGTGAATACATTTGTTTTTTTGATTGCAACATAATAAATGTTTTTTTTTCTTTTTTCTTGAACCTACTGTTGTAGGTATGAACATTAGTTTCTACAGAATCTTTAGCAAGTTTTATAGCAATTTGCATGGAATTATAAAATGGCAGGTAGATCCGGGCAGACAAATTTCCAATTTACGTTTATTATCTAAATTGTTTAATTCTCTTGGTTTCCATTGTTGAAAAAGCATTTAGGCTCAGGAGTAGCAATGCTAGGGGGAGCCAATTGGTGACTGCACATATATGCTTCTTCTCATTGGCTCACACAATGGGGCCCATTTAACAAGCTTTGTAGGGAGTTTGTGGGCCCGTGTTTCTGGCGAGTCTTCAGACTCGCCAGAAACATAAGTTATGGAGCTGCGGTCTAAAGACCGCTGCTCCATAACCCTGTCCGCCTACTCTGAGCAGGCGGACAGGAATCGCCAGAAATCAACCCGATCGAGTACGATCGGGTTGATTGACACCCCCCTGCTGGCGGTCAATTGGCCGCGAGTCTGCAGGGGCCGGCGTTGCACCAGCAGCTCTTGTGAGCTGGTGGTGCAATGCTGAATACGGAGAGCATATTGCCGGATCAGGTCCGCAAGACCTTTCTTAAATAGGGGTAAATGCATTCAGCTAGCTCCTAGTAGGGCATTGCTGCTCCTTTAACAAAGGATACCCATAGAATGAAGAAAAATTTATAACAGAAGAGATTTGAAAAGTTGCTTACAATTGTATGCTCTCTCTAAATCAGGGAAGAAACATTTGTGGATCCATGTACTATAAGGTGTGCAAACTGGCTGAACTAATGAGTCATAGTGCAACCTTTTTTAAAAAATGTTTTGCCCCCGAGACAATATGTAATACTCAGTGATAGCTGATGGTAATTATGCAAGTGAAAACGTTAAATTATATATTAGTATACAGAGAAAAGTATTCATTTACTCACTAAAAATAACTCCAGAGGTTATAAAACTACATTTCTTTCATGTAATTGGCAAGAGTCCATGAGCTAGTGACGTATGGGATATACAATCCTACCAGGAGGGGCAAAGTTTCCCAAACCTCAAAATGCCTATAAATACACCCCTCACCACACCCACAATTCAGTTTTACAAACTTTGCCTCCTATGGAGGTGGTGAAGTAAGTTTGTGCTAAGATTTCTACGTTGATATGCGCTTCTCAGCATTTTGAAGCCCGATTCCTCTCAGAGTACAGCGAATGTCAGAGGGATGTGAAGGGAGTTTCACCTATTGAATTCTATCGCCTAGATTTAGAGTTCTGCGTTAGCCGTCCAAACCAGTGTTAGGGGGTCCTAACGCTGGTTTTGGCCGCCCGCTGGTATTTAGAGTCAGTCAGGAAAGGGTCTATCGCTCACTTTCCAGCCGCGACTTTTCCATACCGCAGATCCCCTTACGTCAATTGTGTATCCTATCTTTTCAATGGGATCTTCCTAACGCCGGTATTTAGAGTCTTGGCTGAAGTGAGCGTTAGAACTCTAACGACAAAACTCCAGCCGCAGAAAAAAGTCAGGAGTTAAGAGCCTTATGGGCTAACGCCAGTTCATAAAGCTCTTAACTAATGTGCTCTAAAGTACACTAACACCCATAAACTACCTATGTACCCCTAAACCGAGGTCCCCCCACATCGCCGCCACTATATTTAAATTTTTAACCCCTAATCTGCCGACCATACACCTCCGCAACCTACATTATCCCTATGTACCCCTAATCTGCTGCCCCTAACATCGCCGGCACCTACATAATATTTATTAACCCCTAATCTGCCCCCCCCAACATCGCCGCTACCTAACTACACTTATTAACCCCTAATCTGCCGACCGGACCTCGCCGCCACTATGATAAATGTATTAACCCTCTAAACCGCCTCACTCCCACCTCAAAAACCCTATAATAAATAGTATTAACCCCTAATCTGCCCTCCCTAAAATCACTGACACCTAACTTCAAGTATTAACCCCTAATCTGCCGACTGGACCTCACCCCTACTATAATAAATGTATTAACCCCTAAAGCTAAGTCTAACCCTAACACTAACACCCCCCTAAGTTAAATATAATTTAAATCTAACAAAATAAAATAAATCTTATTAAATAAATTATTCCTATTTAAAGCTAAATACTTACCTGTAAAATAAACCCCAATATAGCTACAATAGAAATAATAATTACATTGTAGCTATTTTAGGATTAATATTTATTTTACAGGCAACTTTGTATTTATTTTAACCAGGTACAATTGCTATTAAATAGTTAATAACTATTTAATAGCTACCTAGTTAAAATAATTAGAAAATTACCAGTAAAATAAATCCTAACCTAAGTTACAATCAAACCTAACACTACACTATCAATAAATTAATTAACTAAACTACCTACAATTATCTACAATTAAATCAACTAAACTAAATTACAAAAAAACAAACACTAAATTACAAAAAATAAAAAAGATTACAAGAATTTTAAACTAATTACACCTACTCTAAGCCCCCTAAAAAAATTACAAAGCCCCCCAAAATAAAAAAAATGCCCTACCCTATTCTAACATAAAAAGTTTACAGCTCTTTTACCTTACCAGCCCTTAAAAGGGCCTTTTGCGGGCATGCCCCAAAGAAAACAGCTCTTTTTCCTTTTAAAAAAACATACAATACCCCCCCCCAACATTACAACCCACCACCCACATAATCTAACCCAAACCCCCCTTAAAAAACCTAACACTAAGCCCCTGAAGATCTCTACCTTATATTCACCACGCCGGGTATCACCGAACCGCCCAGAAGAGGCTCCAAAGTCTTCATCCTATCCGGCAAGAAGAGGTCCAGAAGAGGGTCCAAAGTCTTCATCCTGTCCGGCAAGAAGAGGACATCCGGACCGGCAAACATCTTCATCCAAGCGTCATCTTCTATCTTCATCCATCCGACGAGGAGCGGCTCCATCTTCAAGACCTCCGGCGCGGAACATCCTCTTCTCCCGACGACTAGACGATGAATGAAGGTTCCTTTAAGGGACGTCATCCAAGATGGCGTCCCTCGAATTCCGATTGGCTGATAGGTTTCTATCAGCCAATCGGAAGGTAGGAAAAATCTGATTGGCTGATTGAATCAGCCAATCAGATTCAAGTTCAATCCGATTGGCTGATTGGATCAGCCAATCAGATTGAGCTCGCATTCTATTGGCTGATCGGAACAGCCAATAGAATGCAAACTCAATCTGATTGGCTGACTGGATCAGCCAATCGGATTGAACTTGAATCTGATTGGCTGATTCAATCAGCCAATCAGATTTTTCCTACCTTAATTCCGATTGGCTGATAGAATCCTATCAGCCAATCGGAATTCGAGGGACGCCATCTTGGATGGCATCCCTTAAAGGAACCTTCATTCGTTGTCTAGTCGTCGGGAGAAGAGGATGTTCCGCGCCAGAGGTCTTGAAGATGGAGCCGCTCCTCGTCGGATGGATGAAGATAGAAGATGCCGCTTGGATGAAGATGTTTGCCGGTCCGGATGTCCTCTTCTTGCCGGATAGAATGAAGACTTCGGACCCTCTTCTGGACCTCTTCTTGCCGGATAGGATGAAGACTTCGGAGCCTCTTCTGGACGGCTCGGTGATACCTGGCGTGGTGAAGATAAGGTAGGGAGATCTTCAGGGGCTTAGTGTTAGGTTTTTTTAAGGGGGGTTTGGGTTAGATTAGGGGTATGTGGGTGGTGGGTTGTAATGTTGGGGGGGTATTGTATGTTTTTTTACAGGCAAAAGAGCTGTTTTCTTTGGGGCATGCCCCGCAAAAAGGCCCTTTTAAGGGCTGGTAAGGTAAAAGAGCTGTAAACTTTTTATTTTTGAATAGGGTAGGGCATTTTTTATTTTGGGGGGTTTTGTTATTTTTTAGGGGGCTTAGAGTAGGTGTAATTAGTTTAAAATTCTTGTAATCTTTTTTTTATTTTTTGTAATTTAGTGTTTGTTTTTTTTGTAATTTAGTTTAGTTGATTTAATTGTAGATAATTGTAGGTAGTTTTTTAAATTAATTTATTGATAGTGTAGTGTTAGGTTTAATTGTAACTTAGGTTAGGATTTATTTTACTGGTAAATTTGTAAGTATTTTAACTAGGTAGCTATTAAATAGTTATTAACTATTTAATAGCTATTGTACCTGGTTAAAATAAATACAAAGTTTCCTGTAAAATAAATATTAATCCTAAAATAGCTACAATGTAATTATTATTTATATTGTAGCTATATTAGGGTTTATTTTACAGGTAAGTATTTGGGGCCTAGTTATCAAGCCGTCAACCTCAAATACGCTGGAATTCCGCAGCGTATTTGTGGCGAGGCTGATTCGCCTTAGTTATCAAAGGCTCGAGACCGGCAAAAGTAGAATTTTGTGACGTAAGCATCGATCCGCCGGACTCAGTCCGACACAGATCGATTCTTACGTCACTCCAGATGTTCCGCACACAAGTGCGGCACATTCTCACTACTTTTGCTAGCTATCAAAAAACTAGCAGGTACGCTCGGCACTTTTACGGCCCAGCGTACCTGGTTTTCAATCCGCCAGCCTGGAGGCGGCGGATCCCATAGGAATCAATGGGAGTCTGACCATAGCGAAAGTACAAGTTCGCTGCTGACAGACATCCCATTGATTTCTATGGGAGATGTCTGCACCTAACACCCTAACATGTACCCGAGTCTAAACACCACTAATCTGCCCCCCCCTACACCGCCGCAACTAAATAAAGTTATTACCCCCTAAACCGCCGCTCCCGGAGCCCACCGCAAGCTACTCTATACATATTAACCCCTAAACTGCCACTCCCGGAGCCCACCGCAACTATAATAAATGTATTAACCCCTAAACTGCCGCTCCCTGAACCCGCCGCAACCTATATTAAATGTATTAACCCCTATCCTGCCCCCCCTACACCGTCGCCACCTATAATAAATTTATTAACCCCTAATCTGCCCCCCCTACACCGTCGCCACCTATAATAAATTTATTAACCCCTATCCTGCCCCCCACTACGCCGCCGCCACTGTCATAAAATTATTAACCCCTAAACCTAAGTCTAACCCTAACCCTAACGCCCCCCTAACTTAAATATTAATTAAATAAATCTAAATAAATTAACTCTTATTAAGTAAATGAATCCTATTTAAAACTAAATACTTACCTTTAAAATAAACCCTAATATAGCTACAATATAAATAATAATTATATTCTAGCTATCTTAGGATTTATATTTATTTCACAGGTACTTTTCAATTTATTTTAACCATGTACAATAGCTATTAAATAGTTATTAACTATTTAATAGCTTACCTAGCTAAAATAAAGAGAAATGTACCTGTGAAATAAATCCTAACCTAAGTTACAATTACACCTAACACTACACTATACTTTAATAAATTATTCCTATTTAAAAATAAATACCTACCTGTAAAATAAACCCTAAGATAGCTACAATATAATTAATAATTATATTATAGCTATCTTAGGATTTATATTTATTTTACAGGTAACTTTGTATTTATTTTAGCTAGATAGAATAGTTATTAAATAGTTATTAACTATTTAATAACTACATAGCTAAAAGAAATACAAAATTACCTGTAAAATAAATCCTAACTTAAGTTACAATTAAACCTAATACTACACTATCATTAAATTAATTAAATAAACTACTTACAAATAACTACAATTAAATACAATTACATAAACTAACTAAAGTACAAAAAATAAAAAAAGCTAAGTTACAAAAAATAAAAAAATAAGTTACAAACATGTTACAAATATTACAACAATTTTAAGCTACTTACACCTAATCTAAGCCCCTAATAAAATAACAAACCCCCCAAAATAAAAAAAATGCCCTACCCTATTCTAAATTAAATAAATTTCAAAGCTCTTTTACCTTACCAGCCCCTAAAAGGGCCATTTGTGGGGGCATGCCCCAAAGAAAACAGCTCTTTTGCCTGTAAAAGAAAAATACAACCCCCCCAACATTAAAACCCACCACCCACATACCCCTAATCTAACCCAAACCCCCCTTACAAAAACCTAACACTAATCCCCTGAAGATCATCCTACCTTGAGTCGTCTTCACTCAGCCGAGCCACCGATGGAACTGAAGAGGACATCCGGAGCGGAAGAAGTTAATCCTCCAAGCGGTGCTGAAGAAATCTTCCATCCGATGAAGTCATCATCCAGGCGGCGCTGAAGAAAAGTCTTCGATCAGTCCGATGTCATCTTCAAAGAGGCGCTGAAGAGGTCTTCTATCCGGGCGAAGTCATCTTCCAAGCCGGGTCTTGAATCTTCCTTCCGCCGACGCGGAACCACCTTCTTCACCGACGGACTACGACGAATGACGGCTCCTTTAAGGGACGTCATCCAAGATGGCGTCCCCTCAATTCCGATTGGCTGATAGGATTCTATCAGCCAATCGGAATTAAGGTAGGAAAAATCTGATTGGCTGATGGAATCAGCCAATCAGATTGAGCTCGCATTCTATTGGCTGTTCCGATCAGCCAATAGAATGCGAGCTCAATCTGATTGGCTGATTGGATCAGCCAATCGGATTGAACTTGAATCTGATTGGCTGATTCCATCAGCCAATCAGATTTTCCTACCTTAATTCCGATTGGCTGATAGAATCCTATCAGCCAATCGGAATTGAGGGGACGCCATCTTGGATGACGTCCCTTAAAGCAGCCGTCATTCGTCGTAGTCCGTCGGTGAAGAAGGTGGTTCCGCGTCGGCGGAAGGAAGATTCAAGACCTGGCTTGGAAGATGACTTCGCCCGGATAGAAGACCTCTTCAGCGCCTCTTGGAAGATGACATCGGACGGATCGAAGACTTTTCTTCAGCGCCGCCTGGATGATGACTTCATCGGATGGAAGATTTCTTCAGCGCCGCTTGGAGGATTAACTTCTTCCGCTCCGGATGTCCTCTTCAGTTCCATCGGTGGCTCGGCTGAGTGAAGACGACTCAAGGTAGGATGATCTTCAGGGGATTAGTGTTAGGTTTTTGTAAGGGGGGTTTGGGTTAGATTAGGGGTATGTGGGTGGTGGGTTTTAATGTTGGGGGGGGTTGTATTTTTCTTTTACAGGCAAAAGAGCTGTTTTCATTGGGGCATGCCCCCACAAATGGCCCTTTTAAGGGCTGGTAAGGTAAAAGAGCTTTGAAATTTATTTAATTTAGAATAGGGTAGGGCATTTTTTATTTTGGGGGGGTTTGTTATTTTATTAGGGGGCTTAGATTAGGTGTAAGTAGCTTAAAATTGTTGTAATATTTGTAACATGTTTGTAACTTATTTTTTTATTTTTTGCAACTTAGCTTTTTTTATTTTTTGTACTTTAGTTAGTTTATGTAATTGTATTTAATTGTAGTTATTTGTAGTTAATTTATTTAATTAATTTAATGATAGTGTAGTATTAGGTTTAATTGTAACTTAAGTTATGATTTATTTTACAGGTAATTTTGTATTTCTTTTAGCTATGTAGTTATTAAATAGTTAATAACTATTTAATAACTATTCTAACTAGCTAAAATAAATACAAAGTTACCTGTAAAATAAATATAAATCCTAAGATAGCTATAATATAATTATTAATTACATTGTAGCTATCTTAGGGTTTATTTTACAGGTAAGTATTTATTTTTAAATAGGAATAATTTATTAAAGTATAGTGTAGTGTTAGGTGTAATTGTAACTTAGGTTAGGATTTATTTCACAGGTACATTTCTCTTTATTTTAGCTAGGTAAGCTATTAAATAGTTAATAACTATTTAATAGTTATTGTACATGGTTAAAATAAATTGAAAGGTACCTGTAAAATAAATATAAATCCTAAGATAGCTAGAATATAATTATTATTTATATTGTAGCTATATTAGGGTTTATTTTAAAGGTAAGTATTTAGTTTTAAATAGGATTCATTTAC
Source organism: Bombina bombina (assembly GCF_027579735.1). NCBI lineage: Eukaryota > Metazoa > Chordata > Amphibia > Anura > Bombinatoridae > Bombina > Bombina bombina. The sequence continues at coordinate 624,512,264 of NC_069499.1, read as the reverse complement.
TTAATAAGAGTTAATTTATTTAGATTTATTTAATTAATATTTAAGTTAGGGGGGCGTTAGGGTTAGGGTTAGACTTAGGTTTAGGGGTTAATAATTTTATTACAGTGGCGGCGGCGTAGTGGGGGGCAGATTAGGGGTTAATAAATTTATTATAGGTGGCGACGGTGTAGGGGGGGCAGGATATGGGTTAATAGGTTTAATATAGGTTGCGGCGGGTTCATGGAGCGGCGGTTTAGGGGTTAAACTATTTATTTAGTTGCGGAGAGGTGCGGGATCAGCAGGATAGGGGTTAATAATTTTATTATAGAGGGCGACGTTATGGGGGGGGCAGGATAGGGGTTAATACATTTATAAGAGTTGCGGCAGGGTCTAGGAGCGGCGGTTTAGGGATTAGTAACTTTATTGAGTTGCGGGAGGCTCCGGGGGCGCCGGTATAGGGATAGAACAGTGTAGTTTAGTGTGAGTGCTTAGTGACAGGCTAGCAATAAAGCTGGGAAAAAGCCGAAGGGCAGCGAGATCGGATGAGTGATAACTGTCACAGTCCGCTGCTCATCGCCCCGCGGCTTTTTGACAGCTTTATTTGATAACTTAGGCGTATTTTTTCAGGTCCGCGGCGGCGAAGGTAGGCGAGCTTAGGCGGGCGTATTGGGCCGGCGAAGCAAGAAAAGTAGACGGCTTGATAACTACCCCCCTTTAGCTTTAAATAGGAATAATTTATTTAATAAGAGTTAATTTATTTTGTTAGATTTAAATAATATTTAACTTAGGGGGGTGTTAGTGTTAGGGTTAGACTTAGCTTTAGGGGTTAATACATTTATTATAGTAGCGGTGAGGTCCGGTCGGCAGATTAGGGGTTAATACTTGAAGTTATGTGTCAGCGATGTTAGGGAGGGCAGATTAAGGGTTAATACTATTTATTATAGGGTTTTTGAGTCGGGAGTGAGGCGGTTTAGGGGTTAATACATTTATTATAGTGGCGGCGAGGTCCGGTCGGCAGATTAGGGGTTAATAAGTGTAGGTAGGTAGCGGCGACGTTGGGGGGGGCAGATTAGGGGTTAATAAATATAATATAGGTGTCGGCAATGTTAGGGGCAGCAGATTAGGGGTAAATAGCTATAATGTAGGTTGCGGCGGTGTCCGGAGCGGCAGATTAGGGGTTAAAAGTGTAATGCAGGGGTCAGCGATAGTGGGGGCGTAAGATTGGGGGTTAATAAGTGTAAGGTTAGGGGTGTTTAGACTTGGGGTTCATGTTAGGGTGTTAGGTACAGACTAAGGAAGTGTTTCCCCATAGGAAACAATGGGGCTGCGTTAGGAGCTGAACGCTGCTTTTTTGCAGGTGTTAGGTTTTTTTTCAGCTCAAACTGCCCCATTGTTTCCTATGGGGATATCGTGCACGAGCATGTTTTTGAAGCTGGCCGCGTCCGTAAGCAACGCTGGTATTGAGGGTTGAAGTGGCGGTAAATATGCCTGTACGCTCCCTTTTTGGAGCCTAACGCAGTCCTTCAGAGAACTCTTAATAACAGCATTGTTTAAAATGTGCGGGGGTAAAAAACCACACGTAGCTAATGCACCCCTTCTAACGCAAAACTCTAAATCTAGGCGTATGGTTTTCCTTGCAAGAAATCTATTTCATAGGTTCTCTGTTATCGGTCGTAGAGATTAATCTCCTACCTCCCTTTTCAGATCGACGGTATACTTTCATATTCCATTACCTCTACTGATAACCGTTTTGGCTATCTGCTATATGTGGATGGTGTCTTTCAGGTATGTATGTTTTCATTACTTAAGACACTCTCAGCTATGGTTTAGAACTTTTTTTTTTTTTTTTAAATATAAATTTTTATTCAGTTTCAAAAGTATAAGTAACAATTGGGGACACGCAGGACCCCTGCTCCAGTGGACACAAACAAATGGAAAGGACTTGCAGGTCCGGTGAAAGTTATTGTCAAAACATTGATATAGTACATATAAAAAACAATAAATAAGGTACCTATGTCCCCAAGGGCAGACTAGGATATAGAAGTACAGAAACCAATATAAATCTGACCATTGGGAACTCACACTTCTGTAATATAATATTTTTGGGAAAGGGGACAAAGAAGGGGGGGAATGGGTAAAATGAAGGAATTGGTGGTGAAAATAGTTCACCTAGATGGAACCCTGAAGTGGGCTCGGAATATGAGAGGGGGGGAGGTGGTGCTTATAAATCAAATGTAATACTCCAAAGAGCAAGTCAGGATAAGTTACTGTAGTATGTATTAATGGGCTTGACCATATAGATTGAGGAGCAGGTTCAGCCAACATCTTGAAATGTAGGTAACAAAGAAATCCAGAGACAAGTGAGATGTACATTGTACCTAGTACACATTGTACTTAGCACCCCCTGTACCTAGCACACACTGAACCTAGACTCATTGCAAAGTAGCACTCATTGCACCTAGCACACATTGCACCTAGCACTCACTGCACCTAGCACGCACTGCACCTAGCACTCACTGCACCTAGCACTCACTGCACCTAGCACTCGTTGCACCTAGCACTCACCGTACCCAGCACTCACCGTACCCAGCACTCACTGTACCCAGCACGCACCGTACCCAGCATGCACCGTACCCAGCACACATTATACCTAGCACACGCTGTACTTAACACTCATTGTACCCAGCACTCATTGTACCCAGCACACACAGTGCCCAGCGCGCATTATACCTAGCACACACTGTACTTAATACTCATTGCACCTACACCTCATTGCACCTAGCACACATTGTACCCAGCACACATTGTACCCAGCACACACTGTACCCAACACACATTGTACCCAACACACATTGTACCTAGCACACATTGTACCTAGCACACATTGTACCTAGCACACGCTGTACCTAGCACATGCTGTACCTAGCACACACTGAATCCAACACACGCTGTGCCTAGTACACATTATACCTAGCATACATTGTACCTGGCACACATGATACCTAGCACCCACTGTACCTAGCTCACGCTATACCTAGCACACGCCGTGCCCAGCACCCACCTTGCCTAGCACACGCAGTGCCTAGCACATATTGAACCTAGCACACATTGTACCTAGCATACAAGATGCCTAGCACACACTATACCCAGCACACACTGCACCTAGCACTCATTGTACCTAGCACACACTGTACCCAGCCCACACTGTACCTAACACTCATTATACCCAGCACACATTGTACCTAGCACACATTGCACCTAGCACACATTGTACCTAGCACACACTGTATCCAGCACACGCTGTGCCTAGCACGCATTATACCTAGCACATATGATACCTAGCACCCACTGTACCTAGCTCAACTTGTACCTAGCACATGCCATACCCAGCACCCACCTTGCCTAGCACACGCAGTACCTAGCACACATTAAACCTAGCACACATGATGCTTAGCACACACTATACCCAGCACACACTGCACCTAGCACTCATTGTACCTAGCACACACTGTACCCAGCACACACTGTACCTAGCACTCATTATACCCAGCACACATTGTACCTCGCACACATTGCACCTAGCACACATTGTATCCAACACACGCTGTGCCTAGCACACATTATGCCTAGCACACAGTGTACCTAGCACCTATGATACCTAGCACCCACTGTACCTAGCTCAACTTGTACCTAGCACACGCCGTACCCAGCACCCACCTTGCCTAGCACATGCAGTACCTAGCACACATTGAACCTAGCACACATTGTACCTAGCACACATGATGTCTAGCACACACTGTACCCAGCACACACTGCACCTAGCACTCATTGTACCTAGCACACACTGTACCTAGCACTCATTATACCTAGAACACATTGCACCTAGCACACATTGCACCTAGCACACACTGTATCCAGCACACGCTGAGCCTAGCACACATTGAACCTAGCACATATGATACCTAATACCCATTGTACCTAGCTCAACTTGTACCTAGCCCACTCCGTACCCAGCACCCGCCTTGCCTAGCACACGCAGTACCTAGCACACATTGTACCTAGCACACAATGTACCTAGCAAACACTGTACCTAGCACACAATGTACCTAGCACACAATGTACCCAGCACACAATGTACCTAGCACACATTGTACCTAGCACACATGATACCTTGCACACACTGTACCCAGCACACACGGTACCTAGCACACGCAGTATCTGGCACACAAAGTACCTAGCCCACAAAGTACCTAGCCCACAAAGTACCTAGCACACACAGCACCTAGCACAAACAGTACCCAGCATACACAGTACCTAGCACAACCCATACCTAGCACACACAGTACCCAGTGCTCTCCTGTCAGAAGTGTTCTAGGGTTGCCCTATACAGGTGCGTTCTGTTGGTATAGACGTGGGATATGTTAAGCACTTGGGATCTCTATAAAACATGTAAATGATAGAAACCTTGGGGAAAAATAGATAAAACACTGTCCAGATGAGCTAAATACAAACCAGTACATGCTAAATACATATTCAGAAGTCACTTTACAAATGTTAATAAACATATAGTAGAAGGGAGAAAAGAAAGGTTCTGGAAGCTGCGGGGAGTCAAATGACAAGTAGGGTGAATTAGTTGCATTGAAAGGAACCTTGGATTAATTAAGGGATATAGTGTTAAGGCAACATGGTTAATATGCCTCAGTAGATCAGTGCTTCACATGTAAGTAAAATGGGAGGAGCCATTAATCTATATGGTAAAGGAGGGTAGCCATGCAAACAGGGCACAAGTAGGGAAGTAAACTTGGACTCTTATGGGGGATCACTAAGAATTAAATCAGTACATAACAAGCAGATAGACCCCAACTTTCAAACCTAATTGTGATCATCAAGGGCATGGGAACTGTTAGTGTACATTGCTAGTAAGGTAACAGCGTTATGTCTCCTAAGTTCTGAATTGCTTCAGGGGAAAAGCAGAGTCAGACATTAGTATGCAAGCACAAAATCCTGCCTTGTCCTCATTGTCAGTTCCGCTTACTCCTCGTGTAATATCCTTGATGACTCGTGAGTGGTCCACAAGTCTCCCCCCAAGCAAGAATCAAAGCCAGTGTCCTGTCAGCAGTGCCACCAGATAAAAGTAGTGATTCTTCCTCAGGCATCTTGTCTCCCAGCCTTAAACACCGGACAATAGAACAGTCCTGGCACTGTACAGATTACCCACCTCCTGGGACAGTGTCCACCCTATTACCCCCCACAACCACTTATCTCAGACCACCAAGTCGGTCCTCAGTCTGTGTGTAAGGATCAGGCGAAAATCGAAGCTCATGCGTGAGGACTTCTTTCTCTATATCCCCAGCGATCCACCCCATCTGGCCTCTGCAGGTATCCAATATTTCTGTATATTGCCGGAGATTCATTTTTGCGCCCTGTGTACACATTCACCACCGCTGTTGTGAGCTATATCTGCTCTGCTATCCAAAAGATCAACTGCTTTCTTCTCGGCAGGGGCAGGAATCAAAGGTAGGTGCTTCTCTATTCACTAGGGGCATCAAGTAATCCAGCAGGGGATGATACGGTGAGGCTATGTCTCGAGACCGGTAGAGAGATAATGCTGCGGTCATGGAGCCTTCTTTTTTCCCTCAGCTACAGTAGGTGTGTGGAAGGATTCCTTAGCATGCAGCATTCCCAGTTCCATGGTTAGGCTATTGTACCCTTTATTTATCTATCTTTCTTCCAAGTTCCATAAGCAAGGTTTGTATTTGTAGGAGATTTTCCTCCATAGCTTACAGGAGTGGTACAAAGTTGGTCAGTGTTCCGGTATGTGGCATCAAAGGCACAGCTCCCTATTTGTGATAAGTGCGTCACATATGAAGGCCAAAGTTTAATAGGCTGGGTGTACAATGCAAATAGAATGCTAGTGCAGTAACCGGGGGCTGAAAAAGTTCTCAAGTGGTTGCTCTTTATTTTACAGGAGGGTGATTACCTCTGATCGGGTATGGCATTCCGCTCAGCTCTATCGCCATATTAAGTGGGCCGCATCATATCTCTTCTTTTTGGCCTCCTGCAGCAGGTCTGTAGTAGCGAGTTTGCCCATGATCAATAAGTGCGGTTCTAATGCCCAGGATGATCCATAGGAGAGGATCTTCATTCGTGGGTAGCATAAAGTTGGCGGTAGCGATCCCAAGTGGGTTATTACAGGGTATTGGTGTCTGACATACACAGAGCTCAAAACAATAGCAGCCATCACACTCCTGACCAAGCTCTGAAGGGCCAAAACGTTGCTTGCGGCTGCTGCATCAGGTTTCTCTTTGCCTTACATTCTTATGTGGATGCACATGCGATCTTAGGCGTTATAAGAGGAAGAAGTCGAGGCTTGTATATGGAGATATTTACTATTTTATATTCCATAAGCCTGGAGCTCTGCTTAGGCACGTCTGACCTCTTCGGTGGTTGGCTCCGCCCCCCATGGTTTAGAACTTTATGTATTAATATAAAGTTCTAAATATATGTATTGTACTTATATATGCCATGAGTCAAGTTTAAAGGGACACTGAACCCAAATGTTTTCTTTCGTGATTCAGATAGAGCATGACATTTTAAGCAACTTTCTAATTTACTCCTATTATCAAATTTTCTTTATTCTCCTGGTATCTTTATTTGAAATGCAAGAATTTAAGTTTAGATGCCGGCCCATTTTTTGTGAACAACCTGGGTTGTCCTTGCTGATTGGTGGATAAATTCACCCACCAATAAAAAAGTACTTTCCAGAGTTCTGAACCAAGAAAAAAGCTTAGATGTCTTCTTTTTCAAATAAAGATAGCAAGAGAACGAAGAAAAATTCATAATAGGAGTAAATTAGAAAGTTGCTTAAAATTGCATGCTCTATCTTGCGGGTGCAAAAAATTTGGGTTCAGTGTCCATTTAAGTATATTTCCTTTTGCAGACTGTCTTTCATATCTGGGAAATGCATTTTTTAGAAAAAAAACAAAAAAACATTTCTTACCTGGGGTATAGTCGTTTTTCAATCGACTGTTATTTTAAATTTGCGGGCAAAATTAGGCTTGCGAGGGCGCAAAATGCCAAAGTATATTGCGTCATTTTTGGCGTGAGATTTTTTGGCACAAAGTTACATTCGATGGAGCAAATTTGTCATTTCCGGCGTCTTAGTCCACGCCGAGTCCTTTCACAAGGTTGCGTCTTCATTGACGCAAGTGTGTCATTTCCGGATGTTGTTAGCGCCAAATTTTTTTTCTGTTTTTGTTGTGCGTCATACTTGGCACCAAATATTTTCATTATTTAAAGCCCCATTCCTATATGCCTCTTGCCTTTTTCTCTATCAGAGGGCTATGCTGTTTGCATTTTTCCCATTCCTGAAACTGCCATATAAGGAAATTTATAATTTTGCTTTATATGTTGTTTTTTCTCTTACATTTGCAAGATGTCTCAATCTGATCCTGCAAAGAAATCACTGTTGGAACCCTGCTGCCTGATAACAGTTCTACCAAAGCTAAGTGCATTTGTTGTAAACTTGTGGAGATTATTTCGCCAGCTGTGATTTGTAATAGTTGTCATGATAAACTTTTACATGCAGAGAATGTGTCCATCAGTAGTAGTACATTGCCTGTTGCTGTTCCTTCAACATCTAATGTACAAGTATACTAAATGGGGGTGTATGAGAAAGTAGAAAATATTGCTGATAAGTTTAATTCTGGTGCCACCCTTGATAAAGAATTAAGAACAATACATACAGAAAGGCAGGGTTTCATACCATATGATAATGGTCTAAAAAAGCAAGGCTAATAACACAGGCACACAGAAATTATATTTCATAAAAATATTTTATGGCATACATTCTGTCTGATGATCTGTGGGAAGCTGAATTAAAGGATTCTTTGGCAAATGATATTGTAGGTGGAGAGGATAATGATGAGGAGAATGTTACTATTTTTAGTGCCTTTAGGAGATACAGATATCTCCTGAATCGGCAACTAAAAATTAAAGCAGAAAATGCCAGTTTAGCCAACTACAGAGAGAAAAAGATTATTCCAAGAGGCTTGCGCTTATCATTAGATCCAGGGGCAAATATGAGGGAAGATGAGGAAGGTGGAGGATTGGAATGATAAGCTTTCCTCAACCTCCCTAGGTTTGATGGAAATGATGATACAAAGGAAGACTTGAAAAAGTAAAAAATGAAGCTGAAAAAGCATTATTGAAAGTCAACACATTTGAAAATGATCCAAAATTTGAGAAATTGAATGGCGAAACTAGTGCCAATGTAACAAAACTAAAATCAGATATTAAAATGAGGAAATGTAGAAAATATAGACGTGATCAAGAGGACTATAAAAATTGAAGGGTCTATGGGGCCTAGTTATCAAGCCATCAACCTCAAATACGCTGGAATCCCGCAGCGTATTTGTGGCGAGTCTGACTCGCCATAGTTATCAAGCCCTAGACACTGGCAAAAGTAGAATATAGTGACGTAAGCTTCGATCCGCCGGAATCAGTCCGACACAGATCGATTCTTACGTCACTACAGATGTTCCGCACACAAGTGCGGCACAATCTGACTACTTTTGCTAGTTATCAAATAACTAGCAGGTACGCCCGGCACTTTTCCGGCCCAGCGTACCTGGTTTTCATTCAGCCACCCTGGAGGCAGAAGATCCCATAGGAATCAATGGGAGTCTGACCATAGCGAAAGTTCATGTTCGCTGCTGCCCGACATCCCATTGATTCCTATGGGAGATGTCTACACCTAACACCCTAACATGTACCCCTAGTCTAAACACCCCTAATCTGCCCCCCCTACACTGCCGCAACTAAATAAATGTATTACCCCCTAAACCGCTGCTCCCGGAGCCCACCGCCACCCTAATAAATATGTTAACGCCTAAACCGCCACTCCTGGAGCCCATCGCCACTCTAATAAATATGTTAACCCCTAAACCGCCGCTCCCGGAGCCCACCACCACTCTAATAAACTGATTAACCCCTAAACCACTGCTCCCGGAGCCCACCGCAAGCTATACTAAATATGTTAACCCCTAATCCGCCGCTTCCGATCCCCGCCGCAGCTATAATATATGTATTAACCCCTAAACCGCCGCTCCCAGACCCCGCCGCCATCTACATGATACCTATTAACCCCTATCCTGCCCCCCCATACCGTCACCACCTATAATAAATGTATTAACCCCTATCCTGCCTCTCACTACACCGCCGCCACTGTAATAAAATTATTAACCGCTTAACCTAAGTCTAACCCTAACCCTAACACCCCCTAACTTAAATATTAATTAAATAAATCTAAATAATATTTCTCTTATTATATAAATTAATCCTATATTAAAACTAAATACTTACCTTTAAAATAAACCCAAATATAGCTACAATATAAATAATAATTTTATTGTAGCTATCTTAGGATTTATTTTTATTTTACAGGCATCTTTCAATTTATTTTAACTAGGTACAATAGCTATTAAATAGTTATTAACTATTTAATAGCTACCTAGCTAAAATAAAGAGAAATTTACTTGTAAAATAAAAACTAACCTAAGTTACAATTACACCTAACACTACACTATACTTAAATAAATTATTCCTATTTGAAACTAAATACTTACCTGTAAAATAAACCCTAAGATAGCTACAGTATAATTAATAATTACATTGTAGCTATTTTAGGATTTATATTTATTTTACAGGTAACTTGGTATTTATTTTAGCTAGTTAGAATAGTTATTAAATAGTTATTAACTATTTAATAACTACCTAGCTAAAAGAAATAAAAAATTACCTGTAAAATATATCCTAACCTAAGTTACAATTAAACCTAACACTACACTATCATTACATTAATTAAATAAATTACCTACAAATAACTTCAATTAAATACAATTACATAAACTAACTAAAGTACAAAAAATAAAAAAAGCTAAGTTACAAAAAATAAAAAAAATAACTTACAAATATTTTAAAAATATTACAACAATTTTAAGCTACTTACACCTAATCTAAGCCCCCTAATAAAATAACAAAGCCCCCCAAAATAAAAAAAAATCCCTACCCTATTCTAAATTAAAAAGTTCAAAGCTCTTTTACCTTACCAGCCCTTAAAAGGGCCTTTTGCGGGGCATGCCCCAAAGAATTCAGCTCTTTTGCCTGTAAAAGAAAAATACAACCCCCCCAACATTAAAACCCACCACCCACATACCCCTAATCTAACCCAAACCTGCCTTAAAAAAACCTAACACTACCCCCCTGAAGATCATCCTACCTTTAGTCGTCTTCAGCCAGCCGACCATCGATGGAACCGAAGAGGAGATCCGGAGCGGCAGAAGTCATCATCCAAGGGGCGCTGAAGAAATCTTCCATCCGATGAAGTCATCATCCAGGCGGCGCTTAAGAATTCTTCCATCCGGGCGATGTCATCTTCCAAGCAGCGTCTTCAATCTTCATCCATGCGGAGCGGAGCCATCTTCAGACGAGCCGGCGCGGAGCCATCCTCTTCTTCCCGACGACTACCGACAAAAGAATATTCTTTTAAGGGACGTCATCCAAGATGGCGTCCCTTCAATTCCGATCAGGGCTGGACTGGGAATAAAAAGCAGCCCTGGAAAAATATGAAGACCAGCCCTATTTTATGTTGAGCTGGTAGAATGCAAATGCCCCATTTTTCTCAAAAGGCATTACTGGGATACTCCTCCCCTAATATTTTTAAATTATATTACTTTGTATTAAACAAAAATGCCAGACTGATGTTATATAGCAAAACTACAACCCAATTGTATCAATTAATCACCCCTTTAAATTGTAGCATTCCAGCCCCAGCTGCTGCAGCCCACCGGGAAATCTCCTGGTATCCTGGTAGGCCAATCCAGCCCTGATTCCGATTGGCTGATAGGATTCTATCAGCCAATCGGAATTAAGGTAGGCAAAATCTGATTGGCTGATTGAATCAGCCAATCAGATTGAAGTTCAATCCGATTGGCTGATCCAATCAGCCAATCAGATTGAGCTCGCATTCTATTGGCTGATCGGAGCAAAATGGATATATAGACTAGGCACTAGATATCCGGTAGGTCTTAATGACAAGCTGGAGTATGCTAGTTTTCTATAGTCTAGTAAGATGGCTGCACTCTGAGTGAGCTCTAAAAGCCCTGTCTGACTCAAAGGTCAAAATCTCCCTCATTTGGGCACCAAATTGCACCAAACTTCTTGGGGTAGCTACCCGGGTCTCTCACGGAACTGGGATCTCTCACGGAACCATGTGAAATGGTCTGAGGCCTACTGGTCATTGCACAGCTTCACCTACACTGGAGGTCAGATGGTATACAGCACTAGAGCAGTTCTCCTGCCCTCATGAGACTGTAAAACACAGGAAAACCGCAGGAAAAGTGGAGGATGAGAACCTAACTGAAAATCTATGCCACTATAGAAAAATAAAACAACGCAGCAAACCGCAAGTATTAAGCCATAATCCATCTAGTTAAAATCACTAAACTGAAAACATGGTGCTTTTGTTTCTCTTTCTACTATGCCCTTATACTCAAAAGCTGCAGGAATGGGGGGGGGGGGGGGGGGTGAGAAGTGGCAGCTGTGCTGAAAGTTAGAGCAAAGAATCTACTAATCTGCAAATGATAGCACACTGATTAAAGTTATACAGAGCCTTTAACCTACTTCCCCACTACTTCATTAGAGACTGATATATTACTGCACATTTATGTAATATAGGGATACTCTCTTGGATTCTTATCAAGAAGCCCTTCTCCTACCCTCACTAATTAATTACAGGACCTCTGTGGAGGTTATGGAATAGCTGCAGCAAAGATCACATTTTTTTTTTTTTTTTAATCCTGTCTTTTATTCTTGCATGAATATGTCGCCTAAAAAGAATACTAATAAGCCGGAAAGGGGGCAGAAGCACCCAGCTCATAAAACACCTTCGGTCAACACCTTCTTTAAACTGCATGATAATGGAGCCCAGGTGGAGGTGCCAACTGTACCCCATAATCCAAAAGCACCATCAGACTCAGAAGATGAAGAAACCTGCACAGATAATAGGGTCTCTATATCTCAAACCTTGTTGGAATCTTTGCCATCTAAAAAAGACTTCACAACATTATTGTCACAAGTACGCAGCTGTATTAAAGAAGAAATCTCAGGCCTCAGAAAAGACATTAATGAAATAGGAAACAAGGTTGAATACCTTGAGGAGGTTAAAAAAAGCAACCAGGAGGAAATATCTATTTTGCAGCAACACCTAAAAGGTCAGGAAACCTCCATTATGCAGCTTCACGATAAGCTTGAGGACTTAGAGAACAGGGAAAGGCATCAAAATCTTAGATGCCGGAATCAGTTCTCACCTCATCAATACCAGGATACCTGCAGGAGCTCTTTACACACATTAAAGGGGCCCCGTACGACCAACCCATTCAATTTGATAGAGCCCATAGGGCATTACGCCCCAAATCACTGGATCCAAAGAAACCTAGGGATATCATTTTAAAATTTAAAGATTATTCCCAGAAAGAAGAAGTCTCACAACTTGCACGCAAACAGAGATCTATTAATTTTCAGGATAGCAACATCCAAATTTTTGTGGATTTGGCCTCAAGAACCTTGCTAAGACGGAGGGAATTCAACCACCTCACAACACATTTAAGGAACTTAAACATTGCATATCGGTGGGGTTTCCCATGCTCGGTCCAGGTCATCAGACAAGGTCAAAGATTTGTATGCAATGATGTCCTGGATACAGAAAGCTTTTGTGCAGACCTATATATCGATCCACCTCTTGAACCCATTATATCTCCAGGATCACGTGAACAACTCAGAAAGGAAGATGTCTCAAAGCCTCAAAGAACAAAATGGCAAACAGTGCCAGCCAAAAGACTTAGACCTGCTTGTTCTGGTCCTTCTCAGGAAACAGTAGAACCCTCATGAACACTCTTCACAGCAAGGGGTAACATATTTTAGAAGAATTACTGTATCTCCTTCCATGGTGGAGATGTGGTGTTTATGTTATTCAGTTCTACATTCTGATTTTTACTGGCAAAAAGTTCAAGTTAGGCCTATTTTGAAATGTTTATGCCAGTTAGCTGTTCATCACCACTAAATACATAGCTAACCTGATGGTACTTGTGGGAAGGTACCTCTGCCCCTTCTAGTCTTCCTGGAGATCGTGGGGTAAGAATCACTGAGTGGTAAGATAAAAGCATGATTATCCACTTATACTGACTATACTGGTTATATCTCTTAAAAACCTTTATACCCTGTTGATATTTGTTAAATTTGCAAACCTGAGTCACTCCAGATTTCAACTGACTCTATATGAACACTTTTGATTAAACAGGGTTATTGACTTACCAGGTTCTACGTATCCTCTTTCCCCATAAAGATGTGTGGACTTTAACAATTGGTCAGTTGCTCCATTATTTAGTACTTATAGATTTAATCATTCTAGCTCCAAAACGAATATAGTAGTTACTTATTGTTATTTACCTTTAGCTAATTTGTTGTTATCAATGTTTGGTTGCTCCCTTTTCCCCTCTAACTATTTTAGAGGCTGCTGCTCAGAGTTCACTGCGCAGTTGAATCACTGAACCATAGTACAATTTAGTTAATATACGGCTAGATTTAGAGTTTGGCGTTAGCCGTCAAAACCAGCGTTAGAGGCTCCTAACGCTGGTTTTGGGCTACCGCTGGTATTTAGAGTCAGCCAATAGAATGCAAGCTCAATCTGATTGGCTGATCGGATCAGCCAATCGAATTGAACTTAAATCTGATTGGCTGATTCCATCAGCCAATCAGAATTTTCCTACCTTAATTCCGATTGGCTGATAGAATCCTATCAGCCAATCGGAATTCGAGGGACGCCATCTTGGATGACGTCCCTTAAAGGAACCTTCATTCGTCTAGTCGTCGGAAGAAGAGGATGGATCCGCGGTGGAGGTCTTGAAGATGGAGCCAGTCGTCATCGGATGAAAGAACATAGAAGATGCGGCTTGGATGAAGATGTTTGCCGATCCGGATGTTCTCTTCTGCCCGCTTGGATCAAGACTTCAGCCGGAGGATGGATGTCTTCAGCCCCCCGCTTGGGCTTGGATCAAGACATCGGAGCCAGGACGGATCGGTGTGATACCCGGTGTGGTGAAGATAAGGTAGGAAGATCTTCAGGGGCTTAGTGTTAGGTTTATTTAAGGGGGGTTTGGGTTAGATTAGGGGTATGTGGGTGGTGGGTTGTAATGTTGGGGGAGGGTATTGTATGTTTTTTTTTTACAGGCAAAAGAGCTGAATTCTTTGGGGCATGCCCCGCAAATGGCCCTTTTAAGGGCTGGTAAGGTAAAAGAGCTTTTCTATTTTAATTTTAGAATAGGGTAGGGCATTTTTTTATTTTGGGGGTCTTTGTTATTTTATTAGGGGGCTTAGAGTAGGTGTAATTAGTTTAAAATTGTTGTATTATTTTTCTAATGTTTGTAAATATTTCTAATGTTTGTAAATATTTTTATTTTATTTTTTAATGTTTTTATTAAAGGTTTTGTAAATATATAACATAACAATTGGGGACTCGCAGGACCCCTTTTTCAGTAATGGTAATAATCAAATTATTGGGTCATAGAACCCATCACAAAAATTTCCGCACATTTGAGAAAGAAAAAATAAAAAAATAAATAAGGATACAGCAGGGCACTTTGACTGGTATGTTTTGAGTATAGAAAACCAAAGATGAGGGGGGGGGGTTTGGGGGGCTCATATGTGTGGGGGGGAGGGGGGAATGTATTATCGTCAGTGTTTCTAGATACCTGCATACGGTACCTATTAGCTAGAGTAGCCAGATTGCTAACCGTCAGATTAGACGTCGGTCGCCAGAACCTGTGGGTGCCAAAAAGTGTCATGGTCATTCTTCCAATCGGCCCATGCCATCTCAAACAAGTCAGACTTATTAAGGTCAAAGTATATTGACTTTTCCATGGTGTACAGATAGGCCATTGTATGGATAATATCCTGCCAGCTAGGAGAAATATCTCTTTTTCCAAGCCTTGGCTTGTAAATATTTTTTTATTTTTTGTAACTTAGTTCTTTTTTATTTTTTGTACTTTAGTTAGTTTATTTCATTGTATTTATTTGTAGGTATTGTATTTGATTAATTTATTGATAGTGTAGTGTTAGGTTTAATTGTAGTTAATTGTAGGTATTTAATTTAATTTATTTATTGATAGTGTAGTGTTAGGTTTAATTGTAGATAATTGTAGGTATTTTATTTAATTTATTTATTGATAGTCTAGTGTTAGGTTTAATTGTAACTTAGGTTAGGATTTATTTTACAGGTAATTTTGTAATTATTTTAACTAGGTAGCTATTAAATAGTTATTAACTATTTAATAGCTATTGTACCTGGTTAAAATAATTACAAAGTTGCCTGTAAAATAAATATTAATCCTAAAATAGCTACAATATAATTATAATTTATATTGTAGCTATATTAGGATTTATTTTACAGGTAAGTATTTAGCTTTCAATAGGAATAATTTATTTAATAAGAGTTAATTTATTTTGTTAGATTTAAATTATATTTAAGTTAGGGGGGTGTTAGTGTTAGGGTTAGACTTAGCTTTAGGGGTTAATACATTTATTAGAGTAGCGGTGTGGTCCGGTCGGCAGATTAGGGGTTAATTATTGTAGGTAGGTGGAGAAAACGTTGTGGGCAGCAGATTAGGGGTTAATAAATATAATATAGGGGTCGGCGGTGTTAGGGGCAGCAGATTAGGGGTACATAGGTATAATGTAGGTTGCAGCGGTGTACGGAGCGGCAGATTAGGGGTTAAAAAATATATGCAGGTGTCAGCGATAGCGGGGGCGGCAGATTAGGGGTTAATAAGTGTAAGGTTAGGGGTGTTTAGACTCAGGGTTCATGTTAGAGTGTTTTAAGTGCAGACTTAGGAAGTGTTTCCCCATAGGAAACAATGGGGCTCCGTTAGGAGCTGAACGCTGCTTTTTTGCAGGTGTTAGGTTTTTTTTCAGCTCAAACAGCCTCATTGTTTCCTATGGGGATATCGTGCACGAGCACGTTTTTTAAGCTGGCCGCGTCCGTAAGCAACGCTGGTATCTAGAGTTGCAGTGGCGGTAAATTATGCTTTACGCTCCCTTTTTGGAGCATAACGCACTGAAAACCCAGCCATTCTGTGAACTCTAAATACCAGCGGTATTTAAAAGGTGCGGGGGGAAAAAAGCCAGCGTTAGCTACGCGGGTCGTTACCGACAAAACTCTAAATCTAGCCGATAGACTTGTTATGCCCTAATGATATTTATTTGTTTTAGAGCTATAGGTCAGACGGGGATATCTCCCCAGTTTTTGTTGTTGTTTAAAACACAATGTATCTCACTAGTTTTTGGATTCCTTCTGAATCCTACAATTACAGATTTCTCTCTCAGTATGTATATCTTACAAATTGCTTATTACTGTCCTTTCTCTCAATCTCCCAATTTCTTTTTCTTTTCTAAATATTGGTCTTACATATGTTATATATGGCGCTTGCAGGGGTATTCATCGTATCTACAAATTTTTTACAGCTCAATATGGTTGATATAAAGGGACATTCGCTAACATTTATGACCCAAAATGTGAAAGGGTTTTACGTACCACACAAACATTCTATGGCCTTACGTGATATAAAACTAAAAAAGTGTGACATTTTATTTTTACAAAAGACGCACTTTAGGAAAAACTTTGAACCTAAATATTTCTCACCTCACTATACCCAACACTATCATAACAGTCACCCTGACAAAAAAATAAATGGGGTTAGTATCCTTTTCCATAACTCAGTACCATTTCAGCTCCACAGTATAGAAGCAGATAAAGAAGGGAGATACCTTGGCCTGAAGGGCCTTCTATTTGGAAGACCAATCAAGCTGATCAACATTTATGCCCCTAACACAAAACAAAGGCAATTTTTTCAAAATATTACTAATATGACTATCCCTTTCACAACAGGCCCCCTATTAGTAGCTGGGGACTTTAATATCCCTCTTGACCCATCGATAGATAGTTCCAATCCAAATATTCTTATTCCCCAAAAATCTCTGAAATCCATATGGTCAAACTTACGCCTTCTTACACTCCATGACACATGGAGATTTTCACACCCACACATTAGGGATTACACTTTCTTTTCAAACCCGAATAAATCATATTCCCGATTAGATTATATTTTAGTAGATCATTTGTTCCTTAGTCTCCTAGAATCCTCCAGGATCTCATCAACCACTTGGTCCGATCATTCTGCAGTCATTAGCAAATTCAGATGGCCCTCTGCTCCTGTTAAGCCATTTCTATGGCGGTTGGACAACTCTATTCTATCTGACCCAATTAGCATACAACACTTAGAAAAGACACTTACAAACTTTTTTCAGGAGAATTTGGCACCGGATACTAACACTAGGGTAGTATGGGAAACTCATAAATGTGTTCTTAGGGGAGAACTCATTAAAATTAAAGCGCATAAAACTAAACAATATAGGGAAAAATACACACAACTCGCAGCTGCTCTCTTAGAAGTGGAACATGAACACAAGCTTGATCCCTCAAACAAAGAGACTCTGAGGAAACTATTAAAACTCAGAACTGAGATAAACAACATGCTACATAACAAATCAGAAGAACAAGCATTTTATCTTAAACAAAAAAATTTTACAGAAGGAAATAAACCAGGTAGAATGTTAGCGAGGGCACTCAGACAAAAACAAAACTCTTCCTATGTACACCATTTACTAAATGACGCAAATCAAAAGATAGAGGATTCAACCTCTATAGCGGAATTGTTTAGACTATATTATGCAAAGCTCTATGATTTATTTCCCAACAGGAAAACTTTGGAACATGAACACGTATGCTCCTCATATCTACAACAGCTTTCAAACCCAGTCTTACAAACAGATATGGTAGAATTCCTCCAAAAACCAATAGATGCCTTAGAAATAGAAAAAGCAATAAAAACTCTGAAGCCAGGGAAAAGCCCAGGACCAGATGGGTATACAGGCTTATATTTCAAAACCTTCAAACACATTTTAACTCCTCACTTCCTTACCCTGTTCCAGTCTATAGACCAAAATGAGCCGATGTCCTCGAACATGTTGGAGGCTTTTATAACAGTACTGCCCAAACCAGGCAAATCCCCAGACCAGCCAGCTCACTTCCGACCTATCTCCCTCCTGAATGTTGATTTAAAAATTTACGCCAAAATGTTTGCAAATAGACTCAATGCAGTCCTCCCTTTGCTGATTCATGTGGATCAGGCAGGCTTTGTATCTGGTCGAGAGGCCAGGGACAACACCACACGTGTGCTGCAACTTATGCAATTTGTTTCTTTACATAAAACCCCTTCAATCCTCCTGTCAACAGATGCTGAAAAGGCCTTTGACAGGTTGGATTGGACCTTTTTAAAACTCACCCTCCAGAAATTCGGCATCCCAGAGGAATTTATCTCCAAAATCTTTGCACTTTATGTGGGCCCAACAGCCAAAGTTAAAGTGAATGGTATCCTGTCCGGCTCATTTCATATTAAGAATGGGACGAGACAGGGGTGCCCTCTTTCCCCCTTATTATTTGTACTCTCTATGGAAATTTTGGCAATCAAGCTTAGGGGCAGCACGGAGGTGAGTGGTCTGCAGATTAACCAGACACGATACAAATTGTTTGCAGACGACTTACTGCTTTCCCTTACCAACCCGACTAAATCCCTCCCTGCAGCTCGCCTAATTTTGGCCCCATACGGAAGAGCCTCAAACTACGCAATAAACTCTTCCAAAACGGAATTACTTCCAATGGAAAAGTCTCCGGCAGAATGTAAACTATTGGAAGTTGATTATCCCTATCAGATTCAAAACAAAACGTTAAAGTACTTAGGCGTACATTTATCACCTAACCTACATGACCTGTTCAAATATAACTATGAAAGATTTATACATGAATTCAACTCATTTATTGCATCTTGGCTCCCTAAATCAATTACTTGGATACGAAGGATTAATGTTATAAAAATGAATTTTGTACCTAAACTTTTATATATCTTCCAAACAGTCCCTATCCCACTTCCTAATCACTTCCTCCCTACACTACAGTCCATCACTAACTCTTACATATGGCATAAAAGACCACCAAGGATATCTAAAATGACACTATATCTGCATCCAACTAGGGGAGGGCTAGGTGTACCAAATCTCCAGAATTACAAAGATGCCACTATCCTTCAGAGGATTGTTGATTGGTGTTACCAGTCGGCAACTTCATTTAAAGCCTGGGTCTCCCTGGAACACGACTTAACGGGGATACCCCAGCTAGGGAGCTATTGTTGGCTTCCCCCTGAACACCGACCTTTTACAATCCAAAACTATCCCATTATAAAAGAAACTTTTCAGGTATGGTCTAGACAGATACAGAAAAACACCTCGTTCTCTAGTATCCCATCCCCTCTCACACCATCACTCTCCAATCCTGACTTCTTGGTGGGGAATTCTCCTCCAAAAAATTTAAAACTAGACATCCATGGACTTCTCCCGGTCTATCTGTTGACGGAGGCAACAAAAATAATCCCAATGACACAAATGCAAAACTTGGAGAACGACTTCTTCGCTACCTGGCTAAGATATAATCAGCTGACACATTTTATCAACACTCATAAAAGCAAACAGGATCTGGTGCGTACTCGCACTAGATTTGAACAACTCTGTAGTGCACCTCACCAACCAGCCCATACTATATCTCTTTTGTATGCTATTCTGAACTCACCTCCAACAGACCACCTTCCTTCTTACACACAAAAATGGCAAAAAGACCTTGCGGGGCAAGTATCAGTAGAGGAATGGAATAAAATTTTCCACAACATTGCCAAATCCTCTCACTCCGCCTCCCTGCTGGAAGTCAATTATAAACTCTTAATGAGATGGTTTTTGACCCTGCAATGCCTACAATACATCTTTCCCCTGACATCTAACAGATGCTGGAGGAAGTGCAACCAAGAGGGTTCCATGTACCATATTTGGTGGTCATGTCCTAGTATGCAGCCGTTTTGGTACTCCATAACTAAGGAAATTAGCAAACTCCTAGGACGCGACATTCCTCTATATCCAGTAGTTTTACTCTTCCATGATATTCCCAAAATGCAATCTAAGGCCCACACCAGGCTTCTACACATTGCATTGAATAGTGCTAAGCAAGTCATTCCTCAGAGATGGAAACAGGAGATTACTCCTACGACTGACGAGTGGCTTGCTCAGGTTTCGCTAAATATACGACTAGAGAGGTTTCATTACTTCTCCATTAACCAATTGCATTTCTATCCAGACCCCGCAGCTAATTACCAGGAGGACGCAAGATAACCTAACACCCTTGATAGGGGTAAGCCCATACTGTAATTTTAATATCCCTCAGCAAACTTTATTTCACTTCACTCAGGAACACGTGTATTTGACCTCTTCTCTTCTTTTTCTTTCCTCTTCCTTTCCTTCGTTTGTCTATGCTTCTTTTTCTTTATGTCCTGCTAAACACTTGCAAAATTCATATTGACAATTCTCTATGTAACCAATATTGATAATTGTTGTTTGATGGCCTTTCTAGTCCATTTCTTATTGTATTATTTTGTTTAACCCACAACAAATATAAGAACTGAAACACGGGGATTTCGATGATTGCCAACAGAAAAAAAAAAAAATGTATTTTCACAACCTTTCAGTAGTTTAACTGTTTAACATATACAATAGACTTTGCTATGTGAATACACCTTTAAGAAATTATCCTCTAAGTGGGAGGCACACCTGAGGAATGCCAGGAAAGCCCTTTATAAGAGGAAGTCCGGTGAGGACCTAATGAAGCCCTGATGAACCCCTGGGACATACACTAGCTGTGGGGGTGAAACGGTCGTTGGTATTGTTGTGCTTTAACACTGTTGTGTTTATTCAGGAGTATGTCGACTATGCTCCTGTTTATACGAACTGTCTAAGGTGAAATTGAGGATGCTAGCACTCATCTAGCCTCCATGAACTGTCTGCCTATATTTGCTTTGCATACCTGTTGAGTGCAGTTTGGAGAGCGGGTGGAAAATCCTGTGAAACATCTATTTGAAGAAACACTATACCCTAATATTGAAGGATCTATTTGTGTGTAACTATTAACTGACTGCTATATTAGCGTGAATGCACTAATTTGTGGAATATATGCATGCGAAAGTATGCTATTTGTGGGTATGGTTGACACGCTGTCTCTATTGTGTGTGAAGAGAAAGCCTCTGAGGGTGCTTTTGGGTAAATCTTGGTTCTCCTTCATATTATCAGCCTAGGGGAAGCCTGTTTTTTTCTCGTTGCGGCTAGGAGCCGGTACAGCTGATTTTCTCACTGACAGTGAGAGGCAATCCTCATCTATGGAGCCTATTGGAGGCCATCTAAGGGTATACCACTCCCCTTCTTTGTGACGTCAGATGCCGTAGAGAGAGCGGAAGGCTTTGGAAAAAGGCTGCTCTGGGACACAGAACAAAAGCTAAGTGTTTTTTGCTCTCTATGGCGCTATAGTTACACATCATCTATTGGATTAAGTGACAGTAAGAACCGCTGTGTTCTATCTACCTCTTTGCATTGAGTGACTCATGTCAGTTTGCACTCAGGTGGAATATGGGATCGTTTGCAGTCATTAATATGGAAATCTTTGCTGTCTATATGGGGTGACTATTCATGATCGTATGCATTTATTTGTTATGCTGCTTGATGCAATATATCTGCTCATAGTCATTTACCACCTTATGTATTCTATGCATTTAATTTAGGATATAGATGTATATATCTATTATTTGTGCATCTGTTAATCTATTGCAATTCGGATAGATTGTGCAATGTTGATATATTAGGGTTTAGGCATACGTATGCTTAGGCAGTCTTTACTTCTTTTTACCTTAGACTAGGTGTATATGTATATGGTTCACTTTATGTTGTCTGTTTGTTTGGGCAAAATACAGTGACTCACTGAATGTGATATGGGACATTAAATAAAATAAAATATTTTTCTGTGTGCCTGTGTTATTACCCTTGCTTTTTCAGAACATTATCATATGGTCTGAAACCATGCCTTTCTGTATGTATTGTTCTTATCTAATGTACAAGATATACCTGTGAATCAAAAGATTTTTTTGATGATTCTATTCAGAAGGCTTTGTCTTCCATCCCGCCTTCTAATAAACGTAAAAGGTATTTTAAAACTTCTCATAAAGTTGATGAAATTTCAAATGACTGACAACATACTGAATTATCCTCCTCTGTTGAGGATCTATCTGATTCAGAAGATCCTTCCTCAGATATTGACACTGACAAATCTACTTATTTATTTAAAATGGAGTATATTTGTTTTTGTTAAAAGAAGTGTTGATTACATTGGATATTGAGGAAACTAGTCCTCTTGATACTAAAACTAGTAATCGTTTAAATTCTGTTTATAAACCACCTGTAGTTACTCCAGAGGTTTTTCCAGTTCCTGGTGCAGTTTCTTATATGATTTCTAAGGAATGAAATAGGCCTGGTACTTCTTTTATTCCCTCTTCAAGGTTTAAAAAATTGTATCCTTTGCCAGCAGTTACATTGGAATTTTGGGAAAAGATCCCCAAAGTTGATGGGCCTATCTCTAGTCTTGCTAAACATACGACTATTCCTATGGAAGATAGTACTTCTTTTAAAGATCCTTTAGATAGGAAACTTGAATCTTATCTAAGAAAAGCCTATTTATATTCTGGTCATATTCTCAGGCCTGCAATTTCTTTGGCTGATGTTGCAGCTGCATCAACTTTTTGGTTGGAAAATTTAGCGCAACAAGAATTGGATTCTGATTTTGTCTAGCATTGTTCGCTTGCTTCAACATGCTAATATTTTATTTGTGATGCGATTTTTGATATCATCAAAATTGATGTTAAATCTATGTATTTAGCTATTTTAGCTAGAAGAGCTTTGTGGCTCTGAATGAAGGTGTGGCACTTATTCCAGCTCAGCTGGTATGGGGCAGATTAAGATTTTTCAAGGATGTTTGGACAAATTCTGTCCAAAATCAATGGATTCTGAGTATTGTCTCTCAGTGGTACCGAATAGGATTCAGAGTAAGACCTCCTGTGAGAAGATATTTTCTCTCACACATCCCAGCTAATCCACTAAAGGCTCAGGCTTTCCTGAAGTGTGTTTCAGACCTGGAGTTTTCATGGGGTAATCATGCCGGCTCCGTTTCAGGAACAGGGTCTCGGGTTTTATTCAAATCTATTCATTGTCCCAAAATAAGAAAATTCATTCAGACCAGTTCTGGATCTGAAAATTTTGAATCGTTATTTAAGTGTACCAACTTTCAAAATGGTGACTATAAGGACTATTCTGCCTTTTGTTCAGCACGGACATTATATGTCCACAATAGACTTACAGGATGCATATCTTCATATTCCGATTCATCCAGATCATTATCAGTTTCTGAGATTCTCTTTTCTAGACAAGCATTACCAATTTGTCGGTCTTCCTTTTGGCCTAGCGACAGCTCCAAGAATCTTTTCAAAGGTTCTCGGTGCCCTACTCTCTGTAATCAGAGAGCAGGGTATTGTGGTGTTTCCTTATTTTGACGATATCTTGGTACTAGCTCAGTCTTTACATTCTGCAGAATCTCACATGAATCAACTAGTGTTGTTTCTTCGAAAACATGGTTGGAGGATCAATTTACCAAAAAGTTATTTGATTTCTCAGACAAGGGTCACCTATTTAGGTTTCCAGATAGATTCAGTGTCCATGACTCTAACAGACAAGAGACGTTTAAAATTGGTTTCAGCTTGTCGAACCTTCAGTCTCAGTCATTCTCTTCAGTAGCTATGTGCATGGAAGTTTTAGGTCTCATGACTGCAGCACCGGACGCGACCCCCTTTGCTTCTTTTCATATGAGACCTCTCCATGAGCTTAAAGTCTCTGAGCATCATGGGAAATATAGTTCCAAAACCTCTGGCGGGCCAAGATTGATCAACTATGAAAGGCCTTAGAACTGATGCGTAGTCTCCAGATATTTCCATTAACACCAGTTTCAATCGAGGCTTTAGATCACATTAATGAAACTTGCAATCCCTTCCCTACCTTCTGTTTCCCATGGCACTGCTGAAGGGAGGTGGTAATGGGTAATGAAAGTGTTGCTTGACCTGGTAGTTAACGGCAAAGAAGAGGCAATCTGCACGGAGTATAAGAGGGGGGGGCACATCATCAATAATGGCAGTACACTTGTAGGCCCCTCAGCTTTTGGTGGCCTTGGTGCAATTCTAGCTACTAAATCACTATTGACCCAGGGTCAGGATCAAACAATCCCAAAAAAATCTCTGCTCTTGAGAAATCAGGCACAGTCACTGAGGCATTAGGTGGCATTCAGACACGTCTGCATTATGTCAGAACCAAAGGGAAGCCGGGTTTCCTGTATACAATGTATTAAACAAATGTATTTAAAGAATGCTAATTAAACTTTAACTTGTATTAGTAAATAAATGAATAGGCAGATAGTTACAATGGTCCTTATGTGCTTTCAAATCTTTATGTCCATCTAGCCCTCCACAGTGCAAACTGTAGATAAAATGTGATTTCTTCACATTTTCTTTCTTTTGCCCAGATTATCATTATCTGTATTATTTCACATTAGCTGATCATGGAACCTATTCAAATTCATTTTGCCACACACAAATAGTATTCAGCGCATATGAACCCTAATTTTTTTGTGTCAATTGACTTAGTAAAGCTTCACAAGTATAAAAATGCTGAAAATCTTTTTTTACATGTGATCAGGGTAAATATGAAAAAAAAAAAAAAACTGGCTTGTTTGCACACACACCAAAACATAAGGTATGTAGCCACTGGGAGATTAAAATATGGCAGCAAATTATGTCAATATTATTGATGACTGCGTAATGTGTTCAATATTAATTTTAAATAAGAAGGTATATTGAAATGTTTTACTGGTTTTTGTTTTTGTAAAACAGCTTGTTTTTATGCTTGTAAGAAGTGTCACTGTCTATCAATTAAAGGGACATAATACTCATATTCTAAATCACTTGAAACTGATGCAGCATAACTGTAAAAAGCTGACAGGAAAATATCACCTGAGCATCTCTATTTTAAAAAGGAAGATATTTTACCTCACAATTTCCTCAGCTCACCAGTCCTGTGTAAAAAAATCTTTTAGTTACTGCCCAGTTGCAGGTAAAATTTTTTTTTAAAAAAATGAAGAAATTAACTGCAGCTAATCAGCATCAACAGTGCTGTGGTCATGAACTCTTTTACTGTGATCTCATGAGATTTCACTTAACTCTCATGAGATTTCATAGTAAACTTCCTTAAACTGAATAGGGAAATAAGATGAGTGTACACGTAAGCTCACTCCCTTAGCTGCGCCGTCAGATGCTAAAGTGGCGTAAGTAGGACAAACTGGCGTTCTTCCGAAAAGTGCGCAAATACACATTTTACTCGTCGCAAGTAACTTACGCCTGTATTTTGTCCACGTAAAGTCTCAATAAAGAGTAGTTTTATGCAAATTAGGCTAACACTCATAAAAATCACCCGCAACTACATCTAAAAATGCACCACGTAATTACGCTATTCAAAAGTCATATATAAACTCATGCACCAGCCACCATTTTCTCCAGTGTGTTTGGATGGTTCGCTACAGCACACTACAGTGGAGTGGAGGATTAGTCAGAGTAGAGAGAGGGGCAAACAGAGGAGTTAGTTAGGTCGCATTGTTGGTTGTTTAAGCTTGTACACTTACACATATTTTTCAATATTGCACACATATGGCATACATACATATACAAAATACACAACACTTTTTTTTTCTAACACCTCACACATTTTATTTCAATTTTACAGTGTGATAGGCTGAGTGTTTGGTTGTGATTGTGTGTGATTGAACTGGGAGTGAGTGTGTGAGTGTGTGTAGTGTGAGGATGGCAGGGAGAGGTAGGGCGGAGGGGAGGAGGCGAGAGGAGTAGCAGGGAGAGGAGTATTGTAGAGGACAAGAGGAGCAGCGGGGTCCTCGTCAGGGAGTAAGTGGAGTGGGAAGAGGGAGAGCTAGAAGGGATGATGGGAGGGAAGATGCCCAGAGACCAGGCACATCTAGAAGAGGGACAGAGGGTGCACATGGGGACAGAAGGGGGGAGGAGGGAGAGGATCGGGAGGAACCAACACCAAGGACATCACAGGGAGCAAGCCAGGTGTCCACAGAGGATGAGATGCCCAAACTTCTCATTCGATGAGAATGTTGCCCTAGTCCAGGCCATCATGGACAACCACAGTACCCTCTTTGGCCAGGAGAAGGGCAAAGGTGTTGCCAGAAGGCATAAAACAGCATGGTTGGCAGGAAAGGATGCCGTCAACAGTGTGGCCTCGCAGAGGAGGACTGTTGAGGGCCTTAAAAAAAGGTGGAATGACTGTAAGAGTCGGGTGAAAGAGAAGATGGGGCAGGAAGCCATGCACCAGAGGGGAACAGGCGGTGGTCCACCCCTGGACACTGAATACAACACCTGGCAGGAGATGATATGCAGGTCCCTGAGTATCACAGCAGTCCGTGGACTTCCAGGGACTAGTGACTCAGGGGCTACAACCACAGAACATCATGCTGGTGAGTAACATCCCACACACCAATATGATATGTATTTGAGATATAACATCCTTTAATGTCACACATTCATGTACACAATGAGGAGCATGGTATTTGGCCTACTAACAAAAACATCTACAATTATATTTAACATTAATGCTACTTAACACAATGCAATTCATGATATGAGGTGGAATAGTGCAATACTAACATGTCTCAGAGTAACGCAAGCCACAAGCCACATGTAGAGTTTTCAGTAAATGAACACTATAGCCATCACAATACTTTTAGCTCAGAAAGCAGGTTCTGTGCCTACATTAGGCTAAAGTAAATTGTGTTTTTTATGCAGCTAGAAGATTGGAGGTCCAGCTAGAGATCCGGTCACTTTCAGATGAAACTATTACAGTCCATGGTTAAAACATTGGGGTTTCAATGCCATGTCATATTTATCTTTCCAGTCAGCCCAAACGAATTCAAAGAGGTCAGAGGTATCCAGTTTATAGAAAATGTATTTTTCCATTGTGTATATGTATGCCATAGTGTTAAGAATTCTAGACCAGTTTGGAGGGGTTTCCTTTCTCCAAGAATTAGCTATGGAGTTTTTGACAGTTGTAAAGAGGTGTATATATAAGTATGCATGGTGTTTTGGTAAGGAATGTGTACCTATGTGTAGGAGTTCTAAAGATGGTGTCTTAGGCAAGGATATACCCATGTAAGAAAGAATGAAAAAGCATGTGTTTCACAGGGGGCAAATCTTGGGGTATTCCCACTAAATGTGCATAGTGTTACCTCTCTGTCCTCAGCCGCGCTAACAGTTAGGTGAAGCGTTATGAAACATTCTGATTAATCTAGTAGGAACATAGTACCAGTGTGCTAATATTTTATAATAGGTCTCATACAGGGTTATACAGTGGATTGTTTTTTTGGTCAATTCCCCAACTATGTAAGTAGCTTTAATTCTGTGATATTATATAGATAGATATGGTGGAACTTGGGTGCTGTCCCCAAGCTCGGCTATTTGGTGAAATTGGTTTTGTGGGGGGGGGGTGACCAAAGGTCCGAAAGCCTCCTAATGCCCAGTTGAGACCATTTATTGGGATGTGTTTCTGGTAAACCAGTAAGTAATCCAGCCATGGAGGTTATGGGGAGGGATGTGGTGCAACAAGAGGATAGTATCTGAGTTTGTCCCACATAGAGAGGCATTCGTAAACTATGGGGTTGACTATTTCTAAGTTTCTATGACAATGTGGTGAGGTCCAAATTAGATCGCAAAGATGGATGTTATGAGGTAATGAGGCTTGCTCAATGGATCTACATTTACTAAGAGAGTGGAGAACGCCCCATTGTGCAATGTGAGTGAGCATACCGCCTTAATAATACCTAATTACGGAAGGCAACACTAAACCACCTGATAGTTTAGGGCTTTGGAGGATTTTATGTGCCACTCCGGGGGGTTTGTTTTGCCAAATGTATTTCGTCAATTCGCTTTGAAATTGCTATAGAATATGTTTGGGGACTCTAATTGGAAGGCACCAAAATAAGTATGTGAGTTTGGGTAAAAAAATAATTTTTTAGTGCAGCTATTCTTCCTAGCCAGGAAATGTGGGGCATATTCTATTTATTTTTGAGGGTTATGAGTTCCATCAGGTGAGGGAGATAATTGCCTTTTATTACCTTGGCGAAACTGCCTGAAAGCTTAACTCCTAGATTTGAGACAAGTTGTTCTGTCCTGGTGAAGCTATAACTAGAATGCAAATGTTGTAAATGGAAAGGTGAAATACCTTGAGTGTAGATCTCTGTTTTGGAAATATTTAATTCATAAAAAGAGTGGTGTTCTGAAAGAGTCTAGGATGGGGATGGTATGTACAGGTTCTGGAGAGAATATTGTGACGTTGTCCGTGAATAAGGCTATATTATGTACAGTTCCAAATAATGTGACTCCCTTCATCTGACAGTCAGTTCAAATTTGCTCAGCTAGGGGTTCAATTGCTAGTGCAAACAGTAGGGGTGACAGAGGGCAGCGTTGCCTAGTACCGTTTGAGTTTGGGAATGAAGAAGAATGGAAACCAAGTCTCCTAACTGAAGTGGTGGAGGTGTAATTAAGGGCTTTGATGACTGTTATCATCTCACTTGGAAATTTAAAATTCCCGAGGACCTTCCATAGGTAGTCCCAACGTACTCAGGCGAAAGCCTTCTCGACATCTAATTTAGATAGTATATTTAATAAACGTCTGGTGTTGTCCGGTCTCTCTCTGTGGGGTACAAATTATTCTTGGCCCAGGTTAATAAGGTGGGGTAGAAGGCAGGAAATATGGTTGGCTAGTAATTTAGAGTACATTTTTATATCTACGTTAATGAGAGATATCGGCCTATAACTTGAGTATAGTGAAGGGTCCTTGTTAGGTTTTGGAATGGTAATAATGGTGGCCTCTAGGAATTCCTTTTTAAAACTGCCTTCTTCTGTTGCTAGATAGTAGAGCCTGAGCAGAAGGGGAGATAATTTGCGCATATAAGTCTTATAGAAGTGTGCCGGGTAACCATCTGGACCCAGGGATTTAAATGATTTACATTTTTTAATGACTTGTTGGATTTCTTTAAGAGTAAACGGGGAGTTTAAGAAGTCACACTGTTCACAGGAGAGTGAATGGAGTTCAAGTGAGTCTAGGAATGTACGAATATGTTTTGGGTAGGTTGCTTGTGGTTTTTCAGATTGCTCAAGGTTGTAAGGATTCAAGTAAAAGTTGGAAAATTCCTTGCCTATTTGAAATTGGAGTCTGAGAATTAAGTCTGAGCGTTGAATGTGATGAATACGTGTTGAGCCTACTCTATTCCTAATTTTATTGGCCAGAAGGGTGTCAGCTTTAATACTTTTATAATAAAACAGTTGTATCAGCTTAGTTAGATTAATTTGTGTTCTGTGGAGTTCGATTTGGGAAATAGGGTTTTTAACATCAGTAATCTGGAGTGCTAGGTGTGTAGAGGGAGTACATTGGTTCTGTGTTTCCAATTCTCTGAGTTTTATGTAGGCTTGTGACAGGAAAAGACTGGCTTGCTTCCTGAGGTGTGCTTGTTTTCTGATCAGGAGTCTCCTTATGGTAGCTTTTGTGGCCCCCCATAAGGTGTCATTGTGTACTAGTGCGTAATCATTGATCTGTATGAAATGGGTGATGTCTCTGCAAAGTTTTTCTCTTAAGGGGACATCTGACAGGAGGTGGAGAGGCATATGCCTGGAGGGCCTAGTGTGCAAACTGTTTTCCGAAAAAATGTCAGCATGGTCATGGTCAGACCAAGCGCATAGTGAGATATTGGCATATTTGATTAAGTCCAATGTATCAGCTGTGCACAATATGTAGTCGAGTCTGAGTACAGTCTGTGTGGGTGTGAGTAGTGTGTGTATTCTTTGTCTCTAGGATGGAGAGATCTCCAGATATCGTAGTATCCGGAGCAAGACATTATATTGGAGAACTTGTGGTCCAGGAGTTTGGCAGGCGAATGAGCCTTTTCTTTTACAGTGGTTTTCCTGTCTGTTCTATGGTCCCAGATCATCTTGAAGTCCCCTGCTAGAATAACTCTGCACTGTTTAGATTGGTCTATTAAGTGCAAAATCTTCTTCAAACATTTGGCTTGATGGATATTTGGGAGATAGATTGAGGCTAGTGTGTAGTCTACATGATTCAGTTTGCATATAAGGATTATGTTTGGGAGATAGATTGAGGCTAGTGTATAGTCTACATGATTCAGTTTGCATATAAGGATTATGTATCTTGCTTGGGGGTTCTTAATGACTTGGATCGGTTCGCAAGAAAGTCTCTTATGAATTAAGATGGCAGTCCCTCTGGCTTTTTTAGAGAAGGGGGCAAATTCAATCTTGTTGTGCTCCTTGAAGGTAAACCTAAGGGGTTCATTCAGTGACCAATGAGTTTCCTGAAGGAAAACAACGTCGGGGGTTGTGGTGTTTGAGAGATTGCAATAGCAAGCTGCGTATGTGCGGGGAGTTAAGGCCTCTAGCATTATGGTTAGAACTCCTAGTGTAGACATATGTATGTGTTAAAGTGCCATCTAGTTTGGGTAGTGGAGTCTCGTCTAGATGATCAAGGAATAAGGAGAGAGGGGGCACAGGGTGAGAATGGGGGGGTAATGGAGACACTGATAAAGCATCTAAAAGGTGTGCGGGGAAATAGTCCACCTCAAAGGAACCCTAGTGTGGACTTCTAAATGGGGGTGGGGTCCAACAGTGCCAGCCCCACTCTATATTAAACAACATCATAAATATAAACATTCAACCTAATAAAATAAGTTTACAATATGTGCATACCTTAAAGGGTGTCAGGGTGCCAGGAATCAGACTGAGACAAGAAGTGCAAAAATAATCACACCTTTATTAATAACAAAAAATAATAAAAAGTCCACAAGTCAAATAACAAGCCAGGAATCAAAACCAGAACTGGTAGTCAGACGAGCCGAGACAGGAGCCAAAGCGAATAGTCAGACGAGCCGGAATTAGGAACAAGGAGAACAGAGTCAGGAACAAGCCAGGGATCAGGAACCAGGAGGGACGTCAAACAGCCAGGTAATACACAAGAGCTCTCACAAACAGGTCTGAGACAACGCAAGGGCAAAACATACTGAACAGGGGCCCTTTAAATAATAAGTGATGACATCACAATTCTGAGACTGCATCCTGTCTCACACGGATGATGACACCAGTCTGGCCATAAAAGGAAGTGCAGGAAATGAGCAGCATCACACAGTATGTACCAGGGTCAGCAA
This sequence comes from Bombina bombina, assembly GCF_027579735.1. NCBI lineage: Eukaryota > Metazoa > Chordata > Amphibia > Anura > Bombinatoridae > Bombina > Bombina bombina. The sequence goes on along the minus strand of NC_069499.1, from coordinate 624,480,877 downwards.
GAGAGGTGAGTAAAATGGCTTCCAGCAGCACATGGCAAACACAGCAGGGAAAAAACCCTGACAGTACCCTCCCCTCAATGACCCCTCCCCCACGGGAGGACAAAAGGCTTATTGAGGAAACGTGCATGGAAGGCATGGAGGAGGGCGGGAGCATGAACATCAGAGGAGGGAACCCATAAATGCTCCTCCGGACCGTAGCCCCTCCAGTGAACCAAATACTGTACGTGGCCCATAGACATACGAGAGTCAATAATGCTGCTGACCTCATACTCCTCATGCTCCTCAGATAGGGCGGGGACGAGGCAACACAGTGTTAAACTGATTACAAACCAATGGTTTCAAGAGGGAGACATGAAAAACATTGGAGATGCGCATTGCAGGAGGAAGGTCAAGAGCGTAGGCCACAGGATTGACCCATCGGAGTATTCGAAAAGGACCAACATAATGGGGAGCCAGTTTATTTGAAGGCACACAAATGTTCAAGTTGCAGGAGGACAGCCAAACTCACTCACCAACCTGGTAGGAAGGCGCGGGCAGACGCCTACAATCGGCCTGGAACTTTTGGCGCTGCATAGAACGATGAAGGCAGTCTTGAATCTGCACCCACATGGAGCGGAGTTGCCGGAGATGCTCCTCCAAAGCCGGAATACCCTGAGACATGAATGAATCGGGCAACAAGGATGGTTAAAACCCATAATTCGCCATGAACGGGGATAACTTTGAGGAAGAATTAATAGCACTATTACGAGCAAACTCTACCCAAGGTAACAGTTCAGACCAATTATTGTGATGATCTGAGACATAGCAATGGAGAAACTGTTCCAGAGCTTGATTAGACCGTTCCGCAGACCCATTGGATTGAGGGTGATATGCCGAGGAGAAGGAAAGCTGGATGCCCATTTGAGCACAAACGGAACGCCAAAATCTGGAGACAAACTGGCTACCCTGGTCCGACACTATCTCCTTGGGTAACCCATGTAAACTGAAGACCTCCCAAGCAAAAATTGAAGCAAGCTCCTGAGCGGTAGGCAACATCTTCAAGGGAATGCAAAGTGACATTTTAGAAAAATGGTCAACCACCATAAGGATAACAGTATTGCGATTGGAAAAAGGGAGCTCGACAATGAAGTCTGGGTGACCTGTAACTTTAGGATAGTGGTAAGTGTGCAAGAGTTTAGTTCGAAGACTCTCAGGAACAAAGCACTTACCACTAGGTTTCTCAGGAGGTGCATTGGTTTGTGCAGCCAGGATCTCCTCCCCCAAGGGAGAAGTCAAATTAGAACGCATGGTAGCCAAAATATGGTCAGGAGGTATAACTGGAGTAGGTACAGACTCCTCCTTGGACAGAGGCGAAAATTGTCAAGAGAGGGCATCAGCCCTAACATTCTTAGCGCCCATCTGGCCTGTCGGGGCGACAAACGTTTTGCTTCAGATATATAAGTTAAATTCTTGTGGTCAGTAAGAATGAGCACTGGCATGCTAGTACCCTCGAGAAGATGCCTCCATTCCTTGAGTGCCAAAATTATGGCCAGTAATTCCCTGTCGCCAATTTCATAATTGCACTCTGCTGGAGACAATTTCCTAGAGAAGAAACCACACGAATGCAAGGAACCGTCAGGCATAGGACATTGAGACAAGAGGGAACTCTCGGAACTCCTCTGGCAATTGAGATACTGAAGAAGTGCACAAGATTTTAACTGGTTTCCAAAGACAAGTGGAAATACAATTGCGTATACCATGACAACATTTTGGACCTGCACCATTCGATACTGGGATTGTGCTTTTGGAGCCAGGGATAACCCAGAACAACTGGAAAACCTGGAACTGGAGGGTTTCAAAATGAAGAACCCCAACAGCCATGGATAATGGAGCGGTTTCATGAGTAACAAGTGCGGGCTGAAGGGGCCTGCCATCAATGGCCTCAATAGCCAGCGGAATGGACCGAGGTAAAACAGGAATGGAGTGCTTAGATACAAAAGCACTGTCAATGAAATAGCCGCAGCACCAGAGTCAACAAGAGCGTGGGTGACTATGGAGGAGTCTACCCAGTAAAGGACAACCGTGCCCAAAGGTTTCTCCTTAAGCGGTTCCGGGGACGAGGATAAACAACCCAAGGTCTGCCCCCGACAGGACCTTAGGTGTGAGCATTTCCCGGCTGTGTAGAACAAGACTTCAAAAGGTGACCCTGTAACCCACAATAGAGGAAGAGCCCCTCCCTCCTCCTAAAGTCCCTCTCTGCTGCGGAGAGACAAGTGAATCCCAACTGCATTGGCTCAGCAGTACCTGGTGACTTGGGACCAGGAGGCACGGGAGGAGAGGGAGGCATGGGTGGGAACAAACACGTAGGAGAGAACGGAACAGGAGGCTTCCGCAAGCGCTCCTTGAAAGAGGACCTCTCACTTAGTCTGATGTCAATTAGGATAAAAAAGACACCAATGCCTCGAGATCTTCTGGTAAATCTCTGGCAGCAACTTCGTCTTTAATCGCATCAGAGAACCCATGAAAGAAGGCGGCAACAAGGGCTTCATTGTTCCAACCTACCTCTGCGGCAAGCATACAGAACTCAATGGCATACTGAGCAACAGATCTTGTACCTTGCTGAATGGACATGAGTCGTTTAGCAGCAGAGGAGGAGCGAGCCAGAACATCAAATACCCTTTGAAAGGAGGCCACAAATTCAGGGTAATTTGAAATCACAGATTTATTAGTCTCCCACAAGGGATTAGCCCAGGCAAGAGCCCACCTTAGCTCTGTCAGAGGGAAACGCCTGAAGTAACATCTCAAAGTAAATGCCCACCTGGTTCAAAAACCCTCTGCATTGATTAGGATCGCCTCCATATCGTTGAGGTAGAGGTGCAGAACCGGACATGCTGCTGATAGGACTAGGTGCAGCAGCGGAAACAGGAGCAGCCATAACTTGCGGGACACTTTGGTCCAAATGTGCAGTGCGAGTCTGCAGGGTTTGCAGGGCTAGTGCAAATTGATCCAAGCGGTGATCCTGTTCATCCACCCTGGAAATTATGACAGGTAAAGGTTAATTATTAGCACCATCAGGATTCATGTCCCTTGCGTAATGTCAGGGTGCCAGGAATCAGACTGAGACAAGAAGTGCAAAAATAATCACACCTCCTTTAATAGCAAAAAATAATAAAAAGTCAAATAACAAGCCAGGAATCAAAACCAGAACTGGTAGTCAGATGAGCCGAGTCAGGAGCCAAAGCGAATAGTCAGATGATCCGGAATCAGGAACAAGGAGAACAGCAGAGTCAGGAACAAGTCAGGGATCAGGAACCAGGAGGGACGTCAGCCAGGTAATACATAGGAGCTCTCACAAACAGGTCTGAGACAACGCAAGGGCAAAGCATACTGAACAGAGGCCCTTTAAATAATAAGTGATGACATCACAATTCTGAGACTGCATCCTGTCTCACACAGATGATGACACCAGTCTGGCCATAAAAGGAAGTGCAATAAATGAGCAGCATAACACAGTATGCACCAGGGTCAGCAAGAGAGGTGAGTAAAATGGCTGCCAGCAGCACATGGCAAACAGATCAGGGGAAAAAACCCTGACAAAGGGACACTGAACCCATTTTTCTTTCTTTCATGATTTAGATAGAGCATGAAATTTTAAGCAACTTTCTAATTTACTCCAATTATCAAATTTTCACATTCTCTTGGTATCTTTATTTGAAAAGCAAGAATTTAAGTTTAGATGCCGGCCCATTTTTGGTGAACAACCTTGGTTGTTCTTGCTGATTGGTGGATAAATTCATCCACCAATAAAAAATTGCTGTCCAAAGTTCTGAACCAAACAAAAAGCTTAGATGCCTTCCTTTTCAAATAAAGATAGCAAGAGAACGAAGAAAAATTGATAATAGGAGTAAATTAGAAAGTTGCTTAAATTTGCATGCTCTATCTTGCGGGTGCAAGAAAGTCCAGGAAAGAAAAGAGGATATCAGTTCAATCTCTCAAGAGAGAGGCGATGTGCAATAGTCCACTAAAGGTGTAGTCCCAGGCCCAAGGGATCAAGTAGTGCCCCCTAGAGTTCTGATGGGATCCTGAGGCTGGTGAGTCCAAGGATGTGTTAATCTCTGGTCTTTTGCTATCCATTCTGGCACAGAGGCTCGTAACCTAGGATGAGTAGGCATTTGTGAAGGTGGAGGCTCAGAGGAGAGCCCCAGGATGTAAGGAGAGAAAGTCCCTGAGGAGGGGAGGAAGCCACAAAAGTTTGGTTGTTTTTGGTGATAATAAGTCTAGTAGGGTAGCCCCACCTGTATTTTATGTTGGCTTTGCAAAGTTTGGAGGTAACAGGCTGAAATTGTCGGCATTGTTGGAGGGTATGGGCCGAGAGATCAGGCAGGAGCTGGACATCTTTGAACATTTCAGTATGAGACAGTTTTTTGAAAGAAGCTTGCATCAGTCTATCTTTGTATAGAAAACTGTGGAAACATACTATCACATCTCTTGGTTTGTCTGGAGACACTGTTTTTGAGCGGAGTGCCCTGTGGGCTCATTCCATGATGCTTGTTAAACCCTCAGAAAACCCACAAGTTCCTTAAATAGTACTTGCAAGTAGTTGTGTAGTTCCATGGGAGGGGACACTTTCCGGAATGCCCCTAAATCGTACATTGTTGCGTCTGGCCTGATCTTCCACATCAGCCAATTTGAACTCTAGTTGTGATATCTGGTCAATCAGGCATTCCGAATATGAAAGTAGACTTGTTTGGTCAACAGCTATGTCATCCTGTTTGCACTCCAATGCATCCACTCTCTCTCCAATTTCTGAGATTTCATTCTTGAGCTCAGCAGAACTGCGCTGAATTTCGTGGGTTATGGAAAATGTCTGCAGAGCCAACATTTTTTTAAGTGTAGACTCTGTGATGAAATGTTGAGATGATGTGGTGGAGTGCGTACTAGACTGAGACTCCTCATCCTGTGAGTCAAGGTTGCTCAATTCTCTGTGAGCCTCCATGTTTGGCTCTTTGATTGGCTGGGTAAAGTGGTCATAGACAGTTTTCTTGGATCTGAAAGGGGTCTTAGTATGCTTCCTAGCAGAATGAGGCATATTGAAGGTCTCCTAGTCTCCTAGGGACTATAGTGTCCTTTAGAGGTATGCACAAAGTTAACTCGTCAGTGAAATCAGGTGTACCAGTGCTTAAATATACATATATTACACATATACCTTTAGAGCGGGGCTGGATGGCATCTCATCGGCACCTCTACCTCATGGTATCTTAGAAGTATCTTACATGAAATGGTTGAAGGGAGACCACGTGTTACTAAGGAATTTTTGTGGGCTTGGCTGGTTGGAATTAAGTGACCGAATTGTGAGGTGGGAGGTATAAGCGTAGAGAGACCCTGGGTGCTGAGGAGGTGCCACTGAGAATAGAAGGTGTAGGATAGTTAGACTACAGGGTACACCCACCCACCCACTCCTCTCAGGGATTTGTGCTACTTCCCTTCCAGGGGTAAAAGAAATAGGGATATGACCCACTGAGACTAGCAGGGCGGGAAAGGGTCAGAGAAGGGGGTGTTCAAAAACCGCTGCACAGGGCAATGATGACAGGTTAAACAATTTTACCCAGCTAAGGCCACAAATACAATATGCAGTACACTATTTGTGTAAAGATACTGACCAATAGCCAGAGTATAGTACCAGTATAAGGAGGTCTCCTACTTGCACCACTTGCCCCCTAAGGGAAAGGGGATACTACCTGTTGCAAGAAGCGGAAAAGGTTTTAGGGAAGTGACCCACTCAGACCGACTGAGCAGGAAAGGGATGGAAGAGAGGTGTGCAAGCAGTGCCTGTCTATCACAACAGAACAGTCAGCAACAGTCGAAAGAACAAATAACAAAACAGATTGAATGTAAATGAACAATATTGTGTGTTTCCCTGGTCTGTATCTGGGGGATGTGACGCAAATACCCAAGGACTCAACTCCCTCACCTCAGGGAAAAGGGGGATACGACCTAGTGGACAAGAAAAAGGCATGTGGAGGTGACCCACCTGAGAAAACCCAGGTGGGAAAGGGTGAGGTAAGAGGCTCACAGGTTTGATTGTACAATATTATGCAATGCTAAGATTAATTAGGACCAACGGCAGTTACGTGGAAATGGGAAAAGAGTTCTCTAGTGTCCTGAATGCAGTCTCCTCTGGAGGGAGTGGGAGTAGGTTTTGGAGAGTGAGTGTAACAGATGGACTAGGAATGATCAAAGTCTGCAATATGAGGTGCCTGGGTTATTGAGGGATGGCAGGTATTAACCAAGTGTGTGCAAAACAGGAGTAAATGGAAGGTCTCATCCAGCTTGAATTGCAGGTCCCTGCTCTTTCCTGCAGTCGCAGCTTAGCAGCAGAAACTCGGCCACATGGACGCATGTGTAGCCCAAGAAACTTTGCTGCTGAAAGACCTTCCTATCTGGACAGGAACTTAACTTCAACTGAGCTCCCTAGACAAGATGGGCCGTGGATGTGTCCACTGTAGTGAGATGTTAATTAGAGGTTGCAGGTATCCAAAGTTAGGGCTAATAACCACTTCCGTGCAGTCAAAGTGTGTCCATACCACTCACTCGGCTTCTTAGGAATGTGGAGCCGTGCTCAATCTAGAGTTAGGGGTGCTTGCTCATCCGGTAGTGTCAGAGAGGCAATCAAGTCCACCCTTGGCTATCGGTGATGTCCTCACAGGCCTCTCATCAGCTTGCGGCCTAGGATTGGCGCGGCAGGTATGCAGGCTTTATAACAGTCTGCCCGGTAAAGTTTTGGAGCACTGGTAATCCTCGGTAGAGTGTCGTCCCACGGTCATAGGCCTTCGAGGTGGAAATGTTCAGACGAGTATGATGGTTCGCGCCAGTGTAAGCGTGTCTTCTCTGCATCTTTTACGGACCCGGCCTTAAACACAGAACAGCGGAGCAGAAGAAAAGCACATCTGCTCCTGTTGCTGGCTGACTCCGCCCCCCGCTATTAACAATTTTATACAATTTTGGGAAATTTTGTAATTAACATATAAAAATATTACAGTAATTTTCATAGTGCAAAGTGAAAAAAAAAAAAATAAATAAAAACTATCGGCTAGATTTAGAGTTTTGTCGGTAACGACCTGCGTAGCTAACGCCGGCTTTTTTCTGGCCGCACCATAAAAATAACTCTGGTATTGAGAGTCCACATAAAGGCTGCGTTAGGCTCCAAAAAAGGAGAGTGGAGCATTTTTAACGCAACTTCAACTCTCGATACCAGAGTTGCTTACGGATGCGGCCAGCCTCAAAAACGTGCTCGTGCACGATTCCCCCATAGGAAACAATGGGGCTGTTTGAGCTGAAAAAAAACCTAACACCTGCAAAAAAGCTGCGTTCAGCTCTTAACGCAGCCCCATTGTTTGCTATGCGTAAACACTTCCTACGTCTGCACCTAACACCCTAACATGTACCCCGAGTCTAAACACCCCTAACCTTACACTTATTAACCCCTATTCTGCCGCCCCCGCTATCGCTGACCCCTGCATATTTTTTTTAACCCCTAATCTGCCGCTCCGTAAACCGCCGCTACTTACATTATCCCTATGTACCCCTAATCTGCTGACCCTAACACCGCCGACCCCTATATTATATTTATTAACCCCTAATCTGCTCCCCACAACGTCGCCTCCACCTGCCTACACTTATTAACCCCTAATCTGCCGACCGGACCTGAGCGCTACTATAATAAAGTTATTAACCCCTAATCCGCCTCACTAACCCTATAATAAATAGTATTAACCCCTAATCTGCCCTCCCTAACATCGCCGACACCATACTTCAATTATTAACCCCTAATCTGCCGACCGGAGCTCACCGCTATTCTAATAAATGTATTAATCCCTAAAGCTAAGTCTAACCCTAACACTAACACCCCCCTAAGTTAAATATAATTTTAATCTAACGAAATTAATTAACTCTTATTAAATAAATTATTCCTATTTAAAAGCTAAATACTTACCTGTAAAATAAATCCTAATATAGCTACAATATAAATTATAATTACATTGTAGCTATTTTAGGATTAATATTTATTTTACAGGTAACTTTGTATTTATTTTAACCAGGTACAATAGCTATTAAATAGTTAAGAACTATTTAATAGTTACCTAGTTAAAATAATTACAACATTACCAGTAAAATAAATCCTAACCTAAGTTACTATTAAACCTAACACTATACTATCATTAAATTAATTAAATAAAATACCTACAATTACCTACAATTAAACCTAACACTACACTATCAATAAATTAATTAAATACAATATCTACAAATAACTACAATGAAATAAACTAACTAAAGTACAAAAAATAAAAAACAACTAAGTTACAAAAAATAAAAAAATATCTACAAACATAAGAAAAATATTACAACAATTTTAAACTAATTACACCTACTCTAAGCCCCCTAATAAAATAACAAAGACCCCCAAAATAACAAAATGCCCTACCCTATTCTAAATTACTAAAGTTCAAAGCTCTTTTACCTTACCAGCCCTGAACAGGGCCCTTTGCGGGGCATGCCCCAAGAAGTTCAGCTCTTTTGCCTGTAAAAAAAACATACAATACCCCCCCCCAACATTACAACCCACCACCCACATACCCCTAATCAAACCCAAACCCCTCTTAAATAAACCTAACACTAAGCCCCTGAAGATCTTCCTACCTTATCTTCACCATACCAGGTTCACCGATCCGTCCTGAAGAGCTCCTCCGATGTCCTGATCCAAGCCCAAGCGGGGGGCTGAAGAGGTCCATGATCCGGCTGAAGTCTTCATCCAAGCGGGAGCTGAAGAGGTCCATGATCCGGATGAAGTCTTCATCCAAGCGGGAGCTCAAGAGGTCCATGATCCGGATGAAGTCTTCTATCAATGGCATCTTCAATCTTATTTCTTCGGGAGCCATCATCTTCCATCCGACGCGGAACATCCTTTTCTCCCGACGCCTACTAGCCGAATGAAGGTTCCTTTAAGGGACGTCATCCAAGATGGCGTCCCTCGAATTCCGATTGGCTGATAGGATTCTATCAGCCAATCGGAATTAAGGTAGGAAAATTCTGATTGGCTGATGGAATCAGCCAATCAGAATCAAGTTCAATCCGATTGGCTGATCCGATCAGCCAATCAGATTGAGCTCGCATTCTATTGGCTGTTCCGATCAGCCAATAGAATGCGAGCTCAATCTGATTGGCTGATCGGATCAGCCAATCGGATTGAACTTGATTCTGATTGGCTGATTCCATCAGCCAATCAGAATATTCCTACCTTAATTCCGATTGGCTGATAGAATCCTATCAGCCAATCGGAATTCGAGGGACGCCATCTTGGATGACGTCCCTTAAAGGAACCGTCATTCTTCAGTTGGACGTCGCCGGATGAAGATGGGTCCGCGTCGGAGGTCTTCAGGATGGAGCCGGTCCTCATCGGATGAAGATAGAAGATGCCGCTTGGAAGATGATGGTTGCTGGTCCGGATCTACTCTTCTTCCCGGATAGGATGAAGACTTTGGAGCCTCTTCTGGACCTCTTCAGCCACCGGATGATGGATCGCCAGCCCCCGCTTGTGTTGGATGAAGATTTTGGAGCCAGGACGGATCGGTGATACCTGGTGAGGTGAAGACAAGGTAGGATGATCTTCAGGGGCTTAGTGTTAGGTTTATTTAAGGGGGGTTTGGGTTAGATTAGGGGTATGTGGGTGGTGGGTTGTAATGTTGGGGGGGTATTGTATGTTTTTTTTTACAGGAAAAAGAGCTGAACTTCTTGGGGCATGCCCCGCAAAGGGCCCTGTTCAGGGCTGGTAAGGTAAAAGAGCTTTGAACTTTAGTAATTTAGAATAGGGTAGGGCATTTTTTATTTTGGGGGTCTTTGTTATTTTATTAGGGGGCTTAGAGTAGGTGCAATTAGTTTAAAATTGTTGTAATATTTTTCTTATGTTTGTAAATATTTTTTGTAACTTAGTTCTTTTTTATTTTTTGTACTTTAGTTAGTTTATTTCATTGTAGTTATTTGTACATATTATATTTAATTAATTTATTGATAGTGTAGTGTTAGGTTTAATTGTAGGTAATTGTAGGTATTTTATTTAATTAATTTAATGATAGTATAGTGTTAGGTTTAATTGTAACTTAGGTTAGGATTTATTTTACAGGTAATGTTGTAATTATTTTAACTAGGTAATTATTAAATAGTTCTTAACTATTTAATAGCTATTGTACATGGTTAAAATAATTACAAAGTTGCCTGTAAAATAAATATTAATCCTAAAATAGTTACAATGTAATTATAATTTATATTGTAGCTATATTAGGATTTATTTTACAGGTAAGTATTTAGTTTTAAATAGGAATAATTTATTTAATAAGAGTTAATTAATTTCGTTAGATTAAAATTATATTTAATTTAGGGGGGTGTTAGTGTTAGGGTTAGACTTAGCTTTAGGGGTTAATACATTTATTAGAATAGCGGTGAGCTCCGGTCGGCAGATTAGGGGTTAATGTTTGAAGTTAGGTGTCGGCGATGTTAGGGAGGGCAGATTAGGGGTTAATACTATTTATTATAGGGTTAGTGATGCGGATTAGGGGTTAATAACTTTATTATAGTAGCGGTGCGGTCCGGCCGGCAGATTAGGGTTTAATAAGTGTAGGCAGGTGGAGGCGACGTTGTGGGGGGCAGATTAGGGGTTAATAAATATAATATAGGGGTCGGCGGTGTTAGAGGCAGCAGATTAGGGGTACATAGCTATAATGTAGGTGGCGGCGCTTTGCGGTCGGCAGATTAGGGGTTAATTATTGTAGGTAGTTGGCGGCGACGTTGTAGGGGGGGCAGATTAGGGGTTAATAAATATAATACAGGGGTCGGCGGTGTTAGGGGCAGCAGATTAGGGGTACATAAGTATAACGTAGGTGGCGGTCGGCAGATTAGGGGTTAAAAAATTTTAATCGAGTGGCGGCGATGTGGGGGGACCTCAGTTTAGGGGTACATAGGTAGTTTATGGGTGTTAGTGTACTTTAGAGTACAGTAGTTAAGAGCTTTATGAACCGGCGTTAGCCCAGAAAGCTCTTAACTACTGACTTTTTTCTGCGGCTGGAGTTTTGTTGTTAGATTTCTAACGCTCACTTCAGACACGACTCTAAATACCAGAGTTAGAAAGATCCCATTGAAAAGATAGGATACGCAAATGACGTAAGGGGATCTGCGGTATGGAAAAGTCGCGGATGAAAAGTGAGCGTTAGACCCTTTTTTGAGTGACTCCAAATACCGGAGTTAGCCTAAAACCAGCGTTAGGAGCCTCTAACGCTGGTTTTCACGGCTAACGCCAAACTCCAAATCTAGGCCTATGTGAAAACTGGGTTAACACAAAAAACCTGGTGAAAAACTGGACAAATCCCTCCACACAGTTCTGCTAATGGAATGGAATAGACACCCTTTTTTAAACAATTACTTTTTAAAAACTATTACTAGACATCAGTTTGTGACATACAGGGTTTTACCAACATAGAAAGGGTTAACCAACCCTCTCCACATTAAGCAGTTTGTCCCAATCTAGCCACTCCAGGCAAGTCTGTGACTTAGTTGAGTGGGTGCAAGGGTTAACAAACACTCTCTTGTTTGTACTAGACTCAGAAAAATGTCCAAACTCCACTTTAATGCCACACACACTGCTGCTGCTGCTGCTGCCACCACTTTATCATTTTTGAATGGGAAATCCTAAAGAAAAACCCAGAGTAACAGATTAAAAATCCCAAAATACAATTTGGAAAAAATCAATATAAAAAACATAATACTGTTATACTAGTCTCTTTGATAATGTGGTTCAAATATTAGACAAGGGCAAAAACTTAGTAAAGGAACATTTACTACAAATAAATGTTCCTTTACTAAGTCTAAACAGTCACAGCACATTTATATAAAAAAATTAGTTAACAAACAGAATTACACAAAGCAAGACAGTTTTTAAAAAATAAAAAGGAGTTATATAACAGAACCTATAACTTTACCAAGAAGATGTCAGAATATGGTAAACCACACTGGTTTGTGGCCAGTCCCTTTTTTATGGCACGACATAAACCACAGTGCAAACCTTGGCTGAAGTTATAGGATAACTTATAATTCTAGGTATGTAAATACAAAACACATATACTTATAGGCAATCCCACTGTGACATCATGAAGATTATTTTTAAACCTTAACCCTAACACCCCCCTACATTAAATATAATTATAATTAAACGAAATGATTATTCCTATTTAAATCTAAATACTTACCTATGAAATAAACCCTAATATACAGGGAGTGCAGAATTATTAGGCAAGTTGTATTTTTGAGGATTAATTTTATTATTGAACAACAACCATGTTCTCAATGAACCCAAAAAATTAATATCAAAGCTGAATAGTTTTGGAAGTAGTTTTTAGTTTGTTTTTAGTTATAGCTATTTTAGGGGGATATCTGTGTGTGCAGGTGACTATTACTGTGCATAATTATTAGGCAACTTAACAAAAAACAAACATATACCCATTTCAATTATTTATTTTTACCAGTGAAACCAATATAACATCTCAACATTCACAAATATACATTTCTGACATTCAAAAACAAAACAAAAACAAATCAGTGACCAATATAGCCACCTTTCTTTGCAAGGACACTCAAAAGCCTGCCATCCATGGATTCTGTCAGTGTTTTGATCTGTTCACCATCAACATTGCGTGCAGCAGCAACCACAGCCTCCCAGACACTGTTCAGAGAGGTGTACTGTTTTCCCTCCTTGTAAATCTCACATTTGATGATGGACCACAGGTTCTCAATGGGGTTCAGATCAGGTGAACAAGGAGGCCATGTCATTAGATTTTCTTCTTTTATACCCTTTCTTGCCAGCCACGCTGTGGAGTACTTGGACGCATGTGATGGAGCATTGTCCTGCATGAAAATCATGTTTTTCTTGAAGGATGCAGACTTCTTCCTGTACCACTGCTTGAAGAAGGTGTCTTCCAGAAACTGGCAGTAGGACTGGGAGTTGAGCTTGACTCCATCCTCAACCCGAAAAGGCCCCACAAGCTCATCTTTGATGATACCAGCCCAAACCAGTACTCCACCTCCACCTTGCTGGCGTCTGAGTCGGACTGGAGCTCTCTGCCCTTTACCAATCCAGCCACGGGCCCATCCATCTGGCCCATCAAGACTCACTCTCATTTCATCAGTCCATAAAACCTTAGAAAAATCAGTCTTGAGATATTTCTTGGCCCAGTCTTGACGTTTCAGCTTGTGTGTCTTGTTCAGTGGTGGTCGTCTTTCAGCCTTTCTTACCTTGGCCATGTCTCTGAGTATTGCACACCTTGTGCTTTTGGGCACTCCAGTGATGTTGCAGCTCTGAAATATGGCCAAACTGGTGGCAAGTGGCATCTTGGCAGCTGCACGCTTGACTTTTCTCAGTTCATGGGCAGTTATTTTGCGCCTTGGTTTTTCCACACGCTTCTTGCGACCCTGTTGACTATTTTGAATGAAACGCTTGATTGTTTGATGATCACGCTTCAGAAGCTTTGCAATTTTAAGAGTGCTGCATCCCTCTGCAAGATATCTCACTATTTTTGACTTTTCTGAGCCTGTCAAGTCCTTCTTTTGACCCATTTTGCCAAAGGAAAGGAAGTTGCCTAATAATTATGCACAGCTGATATAGGGTGTTGATGTCATTAGACCACACCCCTTCTCATTACAGAGATGCACATCACCTAATATGCTTAATTGGTAGTAGGCTTTCGGGCCTATACAGCTTGGAGTAAGACAACATGCATAAAGAGGATGATGTGGTCAAAATACTCATTTGCCTAATAATTCTGCACTCCCTGTAGCTACAATATAACTAATAGTTACATTGTAGCTATTTTAGGATTTATATTTATTTTACAGGCAACTTTGTATTTATTTTAACTAGGTACAATAGCTATTAAATAGTTAATAACTATTTAATAGCTACCTAGTTAAAATAAGTACAAAATGACCTGTAAAATAAATCCTAACCTAAGTTACAAATAGGAATATTATTTGTTTTAATTAAAATTATATTTAACTTAGGGGGGTGTTAGGGTTAGGGTTAGAGTTAGGTTTAGGGGTTAATAACTTTATTATAGTAGCGGCGATGTTGCTGGCGGGAGATTAGGCGTTAATAATTGTAGGTAGGTGGCGGCGATGTTAGGGAGGGCAGATTAGGGGTTAATAAAATTTATTATAGTGTTTGCGAGGCGGGAGTGCGGTGGTTTAGGGGTTAATACATTTATTATAGTGGCGGCGAGGTCCGGTCTGACTTTTTTTGGCGGTAGGAGTCTTGTCGGTAGAGGCTCTACCGCTCAGTTCTTCCAAGACTCCAAATACCAGCGTTAGGCAAATCCCATAGAAAAGATAGGATACGCAATTGACGTAAGGGGATCTGCGGTAGCCTGGAGTCACGGAAAGGAAGTGAGCGGTAGACCCTTTCCTGGCTGACTCTAAATACCAGCGGGCGGTAAAAAGCAGCGTTAGGACCCCTTAACGCTGCTTTTGATGGCTAATGCCAAACTCTAAATCTAGGCCAATGTTACAAAAAAAAATAAACACTAAGTTACAAAAAATAAAAAAATAAATGATCAAATATTCAAACTAATTAACCTAATCTAAGAGCTCTATGAAAATAAAAAAGCCCCCCCAAAATAAAAAAAACCCTAGCCTACAATAAACTATCAACGGACTTAAAAGGGCCTTTTGCGGGGCATTGCCCCAAAGAAATCAGCTCTTTTACCTGTAAATAAAAAATACAAACAACCCCCAACAGTAAAACCGACCACCCACACAACCAAACCTCCCAAATAAAAACCTAACTAAAAAAAACTAAGCTCCCAATTGCCCTGAAAAGGACATTTGTATGGGCAATGCCCTTAAAAGGGTATTTAGCTCTTTTTCAAAAGCCCAAACCCTAATCTAATATTAAAACCCACCCAATAAACCCTTAAAAAAACCTAACACTAACCCCTGAAGATCCACTTACAGTTTCTGAAGAGCCGACATCCATTCTCAACGAAGCGGCAGAAGTCCTCATCGAAGCCGGCAGAAGTCTTTATCCAAGTGGCCGAAGTCTTCATCCAAACCCGCAGAAGTCTTCATCCAGACAGCATCTTCTATCTTCATCCATCCTGCGCGGAGTGGCTCCATCTTCAAGACATCCGACGCGGAGCATCCTCTTCTTCCGACGTCTTCTTCCGAATGAAGGTTCCTTTAAATGACGTCATCCAAGATGGCATCCCTTAGATTCCAATTGGCTGATAGAATTCTATCAGCCAATAGGATTGAGCTTGCATTCTATTGGCTGATTGGAAAAGCCAATAGAATGCGAGCTCAATCCTATTGGCTGATTGGATCAGCCAATAGGATGAAAGCTCAATCCTATTAGCTGATTGCAACAGCCAATAGGATTTTTTCAACCTTAATTCCGATTGGTTATTTATTGGTTAATAGGTTAATTTAGTTTATGGCGATGTGGGGGGCTGGCGGTTTAGGGGTTAATAGGTTTAGTAAGTGCTAGTAATGTGGGAGGCCAGAGGTTTAGGGGTTAATACATTTAGTTGCGGCGGGGTCCAGGAGCAGCGGAATAGGGGTTCATAAGTTTATTAGAGTTGCGGCGGTGTTGGGGAGTGGCGGAATAGGGGTTAATAAGTTTATTAGAGTTGCGCCGGTGTCGGGGAGCCGCGGAATAGGGGTTAATACATTTATTAGAGTTGCGGTGGGCTCCAGGAGCGGCGGGATAGGGGTTAATAACTTTATTTAGTTGCGGTGGGGTCGGTTAGTGGCGGGATAGGGGTTAAACATTTTAGTATAGTGGCGGTGTTTAGTGACAGTATATAAATAAAGCTGGGAAAAAGCTGAATAGCAGCGAGATCAATGACTGTTAGTTAACAACAGTCCGCTGCTCATCGCCCCGTACTTGGTGCGCGACTTTTTGACAGCTTTTTTGTTAAATATGGAGAGCGTATTCAGGTCTGCGGCCGCGATGTTAGGTGATGTTAGGCGAGCGTATTGGTGCCGTTGAATGCAAGTAAGTTGACGGCTTGATAAGTAGGCCTCCATGTCTTAAGATATCCTAGAGTGTCACCTCTGATCAACCTCAGGTTAGTGTCTTGATAGGGACATTGCTTTCTGTCACTCTGGGTTGACATCTTTGATCCATAAAAATCTCTCTTCTGAGAAGAGCAGATTGCACTTTATATCTGGTTTTCTAGATGTATTTAATAAAAAAACATTCTTCCCAAAAACATTGCCCTTTTTTAAGATAGTTCTGATAAGACGTTGTAAATAGCATGGAAATACAACAGGATAAGAAAAGAAAGAACATTAACCCCCTAAATCCTAAAATCACAAGGTCTTCATGACCCCTCCCCCCCAGATGAGATATGTAAAGGGAAGTAGCACACAAGCCACCCCAGTTGGGTATCAAAGGGAGCTCTCCCTTGATGTGATAACTTTTCATCTTTACCATCCTCCCCATTAGTCTTTTTTGAAGGGTAGATTTTCTGTAGTTTTCTCACTACATTTGATGACACAAAATTCACTTGACCCAGATGTTTCAAGATATTAAAGGGACATGAAACCTACAACAAATCTTTCCTGATTCAAATAGATCATGTAATTTTAAATAACTTTATAATTTACTTCTATTAACAATTTTGCTCAATTCTCTTGGTATTCTTTGTTGAAGGTGCAGGAATGCAGTACTGGGAGCTAACTGATAACATCAGTAGGCCAATCACAAGAATCAAATATGTGCAACCACCGATCAGCAGCTAGCTCCCAGCTCCTGAGCCTACCTAGGTATCCTGTTCCACAGAGGATACCAAAAGAGCAAAGCAAATTAGAAAATAGAATTAGAAAGTTGTTTAAAAATGTATGCTGTATCTGAATCATGATTTTTTTTTGGGGGGGTTATATCCCTTTAAAGGGACCCTTTTTTATGCAGCCTGTAGCTTGTTCTGTCTTATCGATGTTAGTACCAGAGCTCTCTGCTCCACCTCATACACTCCCTCTCTGGCAGCACAGCCATGTAACTGCTATTATATGGTATGGCAGCCCTTAGATTTACAGGTAACTCCTCTAATAAGACTTTTCATCCAGAAGAGTAAAACATACTCTGTAACAGATGTTTCTGGGAAGTGTAATTTTCCTTCACATTCTCTAAGCTGTTTGTGTGCCAGTAGCTGTTGATCAATTACCCAGGAATCATGTCTGTCCATCTGAATAGATTCCCTGTACACTTGCTCCATGTTAAGGTTGATAGGGGGTTGTCTAGCAATATCCCTCATTTTCTCTAATGTTGGATCTGCCTGCTTAGCTGACTGAAAATCCTGACTTGAGATATCCTAGAGTGTCACCTCTGATCTACTTTAGGTTAGTGTCTTGATAGGGATACTGTTTTCTTTCGCTCTGAGCTGACATCTTTGACTCATAAAAATCACTCTCCTGCAAAGAATTGCATTTGGTATCTTGTTCACTAGATGTAAGTAATAAAAATTATTTTTCCTAAAAACATTGCATTTTTATAGATAGTTCTGCTAAGAAGTTGAAAACAGATTGGAAATGCTGCAGAAAAAGAAAATAATTAAACATTAACCCCTGACATCCTAAAATGATGAGGTGGCACCCAAGCCATCCCAGTTGCTTAGTATCAAGGGAGCTGCCCCTTCATGTGATAACTCTTACTCTTTATCATCCACACTCTTCCAGTTATTTTAAGATCGTAAAGGGACCCTCCCATGTAGACTGTAGCTTGTTCTGTTTCAAGGGTGTTACTACCAGAACACTCTGTCTCACAGGTGTACAACAGAGATATTGCAGTTCAGTTCCAGACCACTGCAATAAAGCGAATATAGCAATAAAGTGAATCACACTACTTTTTTGTTTCCCAGTGCATATAAAAGTTATATTTGCACTATACTATAGTCTATTCAGTGCACTATAGCATTATGTCTAAAAAACAATGTACATTCCTTAATTAAGAAATACTTTATTGCTAAAATATGCTAACCATCATCCGAGCCTTCAGTGAGTTATAATCTTTTTGCTTGTGGTGTATATATATATATGTGTGTGTATTTATGTTTTTATATGTCCATATATGTTGGAAAAATGGCGCCAATAGACTTGCTCGACACAGGGTTGTAACAAACCTTAAATTTATAAAAAGAGCAATACCTGCAAAGCGCAATAAAGCGAGATATGCCTGTATACTCCCATCTCTGGCAGCACAATCATTTAACTGCTTTTGTATGAATATAGCAGCGCTGAGTTATGCAGGTACCTTCCCCATTAAGTCTTGCATTTTGTCCCTGAAATGTACACCGTACTCTATTACAGATGTTTCTGGGATGTACAGTTTTCTTTCACATGCTGTTAGCCTTTTGTGTGCTACTAACTGTTGATTAGCTAACCAGGGATCTTGCCTCTGTACAGCTGCTCATTGTTAAGGTTGGTAGGAGGTTGCCTAGCAGCACTCCCCTTTTTCTCTTCAATGTGGGACCTATCTGGTGGGCCTGCTAAGAACTTTACACTAATGCCATTGTATGTGATGAATGGGACTGGGTGCTGTGTGAGTACACTTTGCTGTTTGTCTCCACTTTGGATCCTCATTTTAAGTCCCTTGTCCCCTAGTCTGTACAGTCTGCTTAAAGGCCCCTCAAGGAGTATCCTGTAACCCCCTCCCCCCACACACACAGACAGATTCTGGATTCTGGGGCACTGCTGCTTTTGGCACAGACTGATCCACACTCTCCTTCTGCCCTCCCTCACAGTCAGCTTGCCCCTTCACATCCGGGCACAGGGTTTGAGACACTTCTGGCTCTTGTACAGACAGGCATATATCTTCCTTCTGCACCGTCTCCCAGTTATTCTGTCTCTTCACACCCTCTACCAGGGACTATATTTGTTTTGGCACAGACTGGCACTCATCATCCATCTGCCCTATTGCCCAGTCATTCTCTCCCCTTACATTTTCACTCAGTTCTATGGACCCCACTGGTTCAGGCACAAACCCTATCACCAAGCTTGTTGCACCATCTTTTTATTTAGCCTCCTTATGGAGAGGGGGATCTAGTATCACTTCTGGGCATGGCGATACTCGGAGGGGTTTTGTTTGCAACAAAGTGGGGCACATTAGCTATACTACTAGTTCATGTGTCCCATATTTATAACATTGTGCTCAATCCCGTGGAATTATGCAGGAACCAGCACAAATTGGCTAAAATGCAAGTTCGTAAAAATCACTGAGATAAAAGAGCAATCTGCAGAGGCTTATATACAAGGTAATTCACAGAGGTATATTAATACAACATTGCTGGTTATGCAACACTGGGGAATGGATAATAAAGCAATTATCTATCACCTAGATTACAAGTTTTGCGCTAAACAGGGTGCAAAACAAACGCAACAAAAATTGCGTTATTTCACCCTCCATAGTGTTGCCATTACGTGTTACTGAAAAGCCTTCTTGTGCACGCGATATGGTTGCGTTAAGCTCCATACCGCACAAAAGCCAAGGGCTGCTTTGACGTGCTCGTGCATGCTTTCCCCCATAGACATCAGTGTTAGAAAAAAAAACTAACACCTGAATCGCCGAATGAAAAATCTCTGTAACACAACCCCATTGATGTCTATGGGGAAAAAAGTTACGTTTAACTCCCAAGTCTAAACACTGCTAATCTGCCGCCCCCGACATCGCCGACACTAATACAATTTACTAACCCCTAATCTGCCACCCCTGACATTGTCAACACCTAAATAAAATGATTAACCCCTAATCTGCTGCTCCCGACATCGCCGCCACTAATAAAAGTTGTTAACCCCTATTCTGCCACTCCCCGACATTGGCGCCACTATAATAAAGTTATTAACCCTTATTCCGCCGCTCCCCGACATCGCCAACACTATAATAAAGTAATTAACCCCTAAACCTCCGGGCTCGCACAACTCTGCCACTAAATAAACCTATAAACCCCTAAACCGCCGCCCCCCCCCACATCGCAAAACAGTAAATTAAACTATTAACCCCTAAACCTAACACCCCCCTAACTTAAAATTACAATTAAAACTATAAATTAAGCTAACATAACTATTCTAATAAAATAAAAATACAACCAATTAAAATATCTAAATTACAAATTTAAAAAAACCTAACACTACGAAAAAAATTACAAAAATCTAAATTACAACAACAAAAAAATCCTACAAAAAATTTAAAAAAATCTAAGTTTACCAAAAATAATTAACATTAAAATCACAAAAAATAAGAAACATTAAGAAGAAAAAAAAAAATAAACAAAATTATCTGCTGTCATTATCGATATATCTGCCGTCAATATCTATGTTTCTATCAAGTGCGCTAAAGGGCTTAGTAAAACTGAGGCTGTGGGTATTTTACATAAAATGGAAAATTCAAGAACAATGGGTCATGATCTCAAGCTAAGGGCTAGTAGATTCAGGAGCAATTTGAGGAAGCACTTTTTTACAGAAAGAGCGATTGGTTTATGGAATAAACTTCCTCAAGAGGTAGTAATGACAAACACTGTGGGGGACTTTAAAAATGCCTGGGACAAGAATTTGGCTATCTTACAAACTAAATAAGTTTATACTGTTAGGTAATATTGGGCACACTTGCTGGGCCTATGGCTCTTATCTGCCGTCAATATCTATGTCTATGACCTTGCATTATATTGGCTCATCCAATCAACCAATCGGATTGAACTTCAATCCGATTGGCTGATTATATCAGCCAATCGGATTTTTTCTACCTTAATTCCGATTGGCTGATAGAATCCTAGCAGCCAATCGGAATTCGAGGGATGCCATCTTGGATGACATCATTCAAAGGAGCAGTCATTTGTCGGGTAGTCGTAGGCCAAGGAGGATGTTCCGCGCCGGAGGTTTTCAAGATGGAGCCGCTCATCGCCGCAAGGATGAAGATAGAAGATGCCGCTTGGATGAAGATTTCTGCCAGATGGAGGACCTCTTCTGCCCCGATCGGATGAAGACTTCAGCCGGTCCGGATGTCCTCTTCTTCCGCATCGGATGACCAGTGGTGCCCGGCTGGGTGAAGACGGCTCAAGGTAGGGTGATCTTCAATGGGGTAGTGTTAGGTTTATTTAAGGGGGGATCGGGTGGGTTTTAGAGTAGGGGTGTGTGGGTGGTGGGTTGTAATGTTGGGGGGTATTGTATTTCTCATTTTTTACAGGTAAAAGAGCTGATTACTTTGGGGCAATGCCCCGCAAAAGGCCCTTTTAAGGGCTGGTAAAAGAGCTGATTACTACTATTTGTAATTTAGTTTAAGATAGGGAGTTTTATTATTTTGGGGGGCTTTTTTATTTTATTAGGGGGCTTAGATTAGGTGTAATTAGATTAAACTTCTTGTAATATTTTTTTATTTTTTGTAATTTAGTGTTTGTTTGTTTTTGTAATATAGTTTAGTTTATTTAATTGTATTTTACTATAGATAATTGTAGTTAATTTATTTAATTAATTTATTGATAGTGTAGTGTTAGGTGTATTTGTAACTTAGGTTAGGATTTATTTTACAGGTTATTTTGTAGTTATTTTAGCTAGGTAGCTATTAAATAGTTAATAACTATTTAATAGCTATTGTACCTAGTTAAAATAAATACAAAGTTGCCTGTAAAATAAAAATAAATCCTAAGATGGCTATAATGTAATTATTAGTTATATTGTAGCTATCTTAAGGTTTATTTTATATGTAAGTATTTAGTTTTAAATAGGAATAATTTATTTAATTATAGGAATATTTATTTAGATTCATTTAAATAATATTTAAGTTAGGGGGGTGTTAGGGTTAGACTTAGGTTTAGGGGTTAATTCATTTAATATAGTGGCGGCGGTGTAGGGGGGTAGATTAGGGGGTTAATAAATGTAATCTAGGTGGCGGCGGTGTAGGGGGGCAGGATAGGGGTTAATAAATGTAATGTAGGTGGCGGCGGGGTCCGGGTTCGGCGGTTTAGGGGTTAAACAATTCATTTATTTGCAGCGGGGTCCGGGATCGGCAGGATAGGGGTTAATAACTTTATGTAGGTGGCGGCAGTATAGTGGGCGGCAGATTAGGGGTTAATAGGTATAATGTAGGTAGCAGAGGGGTCCGGGCATGGCAGTTTAGGGGTACATATATATATTATAGTTGCGGCGGGGTCTGGGAGCGGCGGTTTAGGGATTAATAAGTTTATTATAGTGGCGGCGGGGTCCGGGAGCGGCGGTTTAGGGGTTAATAAGTATAAAGTAGGTGGTGGCGGTGTAGGGGGGGCAGATTAGGGGTGTTTACACTCGGGGTACATGTTAGGGTGTTAGGTGTAGACACTTCCCATAGAAATCAATGGGATATCGGGCAGCAGCGAACATGAGCTCTCGCTGCTGTCAGACTCCCATTGATTCCTATGGGATCCGCCGCCTCCAGGGCGGCGGATTGAAAACCAGGTAAGCTGGGCCGGAATAGTGGCGAGCGTACCTGGTAGTTATTTGAAAACTACCAAAAGTAGTCAGATTGTGCCGAAATTGCGTTCGGAACATCTGTAGTGACGTAACCATCGATCTGTGTCGTACTGAGTCCGGCGGATCGTGGTTACTACTTTTGCCGGGCTGTAGGGCTTGATAACTATAGCGAATCAGCCTCGCCACAAATACGCTGTGGAATTTCAGTGTATTTGCGGTTGACGGCTTGATAACTAGAGGCCATTGTATCTATCTTAGGGTTTATTTTTATTTTACAGGTAAGTTTATTATTTATTTTAACTATGTAGAATAGTTACTAAATAGTTATTAACTATTTACTAACTACCTAGCTAAAATAAATACAAGTTTACCTGTAAAATAAAACCTAACTTTAGTTACACTAACACCTAACACTACAATTAAATAAATTACCTAAATTAAATATAATTAAATAAATGAAATACAATTACCTAAATTACAAAAAAAAAAAACCACTAAATTACACAAAATAAAAAACAAATTACAAGATATTTAAACTAATTACACCTAATCTAATAGCCCTATCAAATTAAAAAAAAGCCCCCCAAAGAAATCAGCTCTTTTACCTGAATAAAAAAACAAACAACCCCCCAACAGTAAAACCCACCACCCACACAACCAACCCCCCAAATAAAACCCTAACTAAAAAAACGTAAGCTCCCCATTGCCCTGAAAAGGGCATTTGGATGGGCGTTGCCCTTAAAAGGGCATTTAACTCTATTGCAGCCCAAAGCCCTAACCTAAAAATAAAACCCACCCAATAAACCCTTAAAAAAACCTAACACTAACCCCCTGAAGATCCACTTACAGTTTTGAAGAGCCGAAATCCATCATCAACGAAGCCAGGAGAAGTCCTCATCGAAGCGGCAAGAAGTCCTCAATGAAGCCGGGAGAAGTCTTCATCCAAGTCGGGAGAAGTGGTGCTCCAGACGGGCAGAAGTCTTCATCCAGACGGCATCTTCTATCTTCATCCATCCGGCGCGGAGCGGGTCCATCTTCAAGACATCCGGTACGGAGCATCCTCTTCGAATGAAGTCTTCTTCCCGAATGAAGCTTCCTTTAAAGGACGTCATCCAAGATGGTGTCCCTTAGATTCCGATTGGCTGATTGGATCAGCCAATATCACTGAAATCCTATTGGCTTTTCAAAACATCCAATAGAAAGAGACCTACTGAAATTCTATTGGCTGTTCAAATCAGCAAATAGGATTTCAGTAGGTCTCATCCTATTGGCTGTTTTGAACAGCCAATAGAATTTTAGAAGCTCTCATCCTATTGGCTGATTTGAATTTGAAGAATCAAATCAGCCAATAGGAATGCAAGATACGTCATTTTGAAAGAGCTACCTTGCCTTCAACTTCAGTGTACGGCGACTGTATGAAGGATGGATGAAGACCTCGCCGCCTGGATAAAGACCTCGCTGCCTGGATAGAGATGGATGTTCGGACTTCAGGAAGTGTGAGTAGATCTTCTGGGGTTAGTGTTAGGTTTTTTTAATTTTTGTGGGTGTTTTTTTTTTTTAGATTAGGGCTTTGAAAAAGAGCTAAATGCCCTTTTAAGGGCAATGCAAAAGAGCTAAATACCCTTTTAAGGGCAATGCCCATACAAATGCCCCTTTAGGGGCAATGGGTAGCTTTGTTTTTTTTTTAGAGTTAGGTTTTTTATTTTGGGTGGTTGGTTGGGTGGTGGGTTTTACTGTTGGGGGAACTTTGTATTTTTTTACAGGTAAAAGAGCTGATTTCGTTAGGGCAATGCCCTACAAAAGGCCCTTTTAAAAGGCTATTGGTAGTTTATTGTAGGCTAGGGGGTGTTTTTATTTGGGGGACTTTTTTATTTTTATAGGGCTATTAGATTAGGTGTAATTGTTTTTATTAATGATAGTTTAGTTTCTTTTTTTGTAATTTTAGTGTTTTTTTATTTTCCGTGATTTTAGTGTTAATTATTTTGGTAAACTTAACTTAAATTTGTCATTTAGATATTTTAATAAAATTTTATTAGAATAGTTATGTTAGGTTAATTTATAGTTTAATGTTAGGTTTATATTTATTTCACAGGTAAGTTTTAATTTATTTAAATAGAGTTATATTGTAATTTGAATTTAAAGTTAGGGGGGTTTTAGGGTTAATAGTTTAATTTAGTGTTTTGCGATGTGGGGGCAGCAGTTTAGGGGTTAATAGGTTTATTTAGTTGCAGAGATGTGGGTGGCCGGAGGTTTAGGGGTTAATAACTTTATTGAATAGTCGCAATGTGGGTGGGCGGCAGATTAGGGATTAATAGGTTTATTATAGTGTTTGCGATGCTGCATGGCAGCGGTTTAGGGGTTAATAGGTAGTTTATGGGTGTTTGTGCACTTTGTAACACTTTAGTTATGAGTTTTGAGTACTGCTCTCAGATGGCGGTATGGATTGTGTCGGTATAGGCTGTAACACAAGCATATTAGCCTGAACACACAACCTGTAATACCGGCACTATGAAAATCTCACGTAAAAACGTAATTTTTTTGAGTGCGGTATTGACATTGCGTTACAGGCTAAAATGCTTGCGGTATAGCTATAGCGATACGACTCCAAATAGTGCGTTACTGCTTTTGCGCTGAAATTTCCATTTTTCAACGTTAAAATCCGCAACGCAAAACTCGTAATCTAGGTGTAAGTTTCTAAACAATAACAATTTTCAAGTAAACTGTCCATTTAATGTTTTCATTCTTTGCTTTTTCTTCTTTGCTATTTACAACTCTGTACCTGAACTTTCTAATAATTAAAATTTATGGGACGACTAATTTTTATTACCTACATCTGGAGAACCAGATATAAGGTGCAATCTGCTCAGTGACAGAAAACAGTGTCTCTATCAGGACACAAACATTAGGTCAATTAGAGTTGAATCACTGGGATATCTTGGGACATGTGTTGATCACTTTTGTGTTACAGGATGACCAACTATGACAGACATAT
The DNA here is from genome assembly GCF_027579735.1 of Bombina bombina. Classification (NCBI taxonomy): domain Eukaryota; kingdom Metazoa; phylum Chordata; class Amphibia; order Anura; family Bombinatoridae; genus Bombina; species Bombina bombina. Next base: position 624,455,373 of record NC_069499.1, on the reverse strand, counting down.
CATGCTTGGTATCACGATAATCCTCATGATGTCACAATGGGATTGCTTCTAAGTGTATGTGTACTGTGTATACATAACTAAAGTTGTAAGGTATCCTATAACTTTAGCCAGGGCTTGCAATGGGTTTATGGCATGTCATAAAAAGGGGTGGTTACTTTCCTTGATTACTGTAGAAGGGGCCTGATCAGAAACCTCTCCTCAGGAAAACAATTATTTAATTGTGATTGTAACAAAATAATATTGTCATTCTACATAGGAGGCTGCAGAAAAAACAGCATATGTGACCATCTTTCCTTGCCAAGCCACCTTGGGACAGATATCTAAGCTATGACAGTATTAGGTTCTGTTTTTTTACTCTTTTTATTTTAAAAACTGTTGTTTTGTGTAATTGAGTTTAACTCATTTTTTATATATTAATGCACTGACTTTTTTGTTCATTTTAATACATTTTTGCCTTTGTGTAATATCTGAACAGCGTTACCGAAGAGACTAGTAATAACAATACTGTGTATTTTAGATTGATTTTGTGTTCTGGGTTTTTCCTTAGGATTTCACATATAATAATCTTAAATTGGTGGCAGCAGGGGCAGATTCATATGGGTGGCATTAAAGGGGAGTTTGGGCATTTTTCTGGGTCTAATACAGAGAGAGAGAGTGTTTGTTAACCCTTGCACCCACTGAACTAAGTCACAGGCTTGTCTGGAATGGCTAGACTGTGACAAACTGGTTATGGTGGAAAGAGTTGGTTTACCCTTTCTGTGACAAACTGTTGACTGTTGCAGAGTTGGTAAAACCCTGTACATCACATGGCTAATATAAAAATAATGGATTTTTCCATGAGAATGAAAGCTTGTGATCACATACGCCATGCAGTAACTATCCACATACTAACTTGGATTGAATAGATGATTCAGCAGCACAGTGTAACTCCCTCTATAAACCTATCACTACCACACATCAGCCTTTAACAGCACAAGATAAAAATGTTTGACTTGTATTTTATAAAACTTACTTTATCACAGTTTGGTCACTCTGACCCATTGGGGGATATCTATCAAGTATATAGGTCCATAATATCCTTTAGGGAAGGTGGAAAAGATGTGGGTAATATACCATCAGACCCCTCAACGACAAACCTATGGATCAAAGGGAGATAGTGCCTTATGCCAAGTTTATAAAGTTTAAAAAGGAGAGAGAGAGAACAGAAGCATTATTGGGCACACTTTAGAGGTGTATTACCATTGTACAATTAGGTGGAGTATGTATGTAGATGTAATGAGGCCTAGTTATCAACGTGTCTACTTTTCCTGCCTTCGCCGGCCCAATATGCTCGCCTAAGCTCGCCTCACATCGCTGTCGCGGACCTGCAAAAATTCGCCTAAGTTATCAAAAAAGCTGTCAAAAAGCCACGCACCAAGTACGGGGCGATGAGCAGCGGACTGTGAGAGTTATCACTCATCCGATCTCGCTGCTCTTCGGCTTTTTCACAGCTTTCTTGCTAGCCCCTATACCGGCGACCCGGAGCCTCCCGCAACTAAATAAAGTTACTAACCCCTAAACCGCCGCTCCTAGACCCCGCCGCAACTCTTATAAATGTATTAACCCCTAAACCGCTGCTCCTAGACCGCGCCGCAACTCTTATAAATGTATTAACCCCTAAACCGCCGCTCCCGGACACCGCTGCCACCTACATTATACCTGGTAACCCCTATCCTGCCCCCCCTATACCGTCGCCCTCTATAATAAAGTTATTAACCCCTATCCTGCTGATCCCGCACCTCGCCGCAACTAAATAAATAGTTTAACCCCTAAACCGCCGCTCCCTGACCCCGCCGCAACCTATATTAAATTTATTAACCCCTATCCTGCCCCCCCTACACCGTCGCTACCTATAATAAATTTATTAACCCCTATCCTGCCCCCCCTACACCGTCGCCACCTATAATAAATTTATTAACCCCTATCCTGCCCCCCCTACACCGTCGCCACCTATAATAAATTTATTAACCCCTATCCTGCCCCCCACTACACCGCCGCCACTGTAATAAAATTATTAACCCCTAAACCTAAGTCTAACACTAACCCTAACAACCCCCTAACTTAAATATTAATTAAATAAATCTAAATATTTCTATTATGAACTAAATTAATCATATTTAAAACTAAATACTTACCTTTAAAATAAACCCTAATATAGCTACAATATAAATAATAATTATATTGTAGCTATCTTAGGATTTATTTTTATGTTACCGGCAAATTTCAATTTATTTTAACTAGGTACAATAGCTATTAAATAGTTATTAACTATTTAATAGCTTACCTAGCTAAAATAAAGAGAAATTTACCTGTAGAATAAAAACTAACCTAAGTTACAATTACACCTAACACTACACTATACTTAAATAAATTATTCCTATTTAAAACTAAATACTTACCTGTAAAATAAACCCTAAGGCCTAGATTTAGAGTTGGGCGGTAGCCGTGAAAACCAGCGTTAGAGGCTCCTAACGCTGGTTTTTACCTCCCTCTGGTATTTGGAGCCAGTCATTAAAGGGTCTAACGCTCACTTTCCAGTTGCGACTTTTCCATACCGCAGATCCCCTTACGTCATTTGCTTATCCTATCTTTTCAATGGGATCTTTCTAACGCCGGTATTTAGAGTCGTGTCTGAAGTGAGCGTTAGAATTCTAACGACAAAACTCCAGCCGCAGAAAAAAGTCAGTAGTTAAGAGCTTTCTGGGCTAACGCCGGTTTATAAAGCTCTTAACTACTGTGCTCTAAAGTACACTAACACCCATAAACTACCTATGTACCCCTAAACCGAGGCCCCCCCACATCGCCGCCACTATATTTAAATTTTTTAACCCCTAATCTGCCGCTCTGTACACCGGCGCCAACTACGTTATACTTATGTACCCCTAATCTGCTGCCCCTAACACAGCCGACCCCTATATTATATTTATTAACCCCTAATCTGCCGCCCCCAATGTCGCCTCCACCTAACTACACTTATTAACCACTAATCTGCCGACCAGACCTGAGCGATACTATAATAAATGTATTAACCCCTAATCCGCCTCACTCCCGCCTAAATAACCCTATAATAAATAGTATTAACCCCTAATCTGCCCTCCCTAACATTGCCGACACCTAACTTCAAGTATTAACCCCTAATCTGCCGACAGGAGCTCACCGCTACTCTAATAAATTTATTAACCCCTAAAGCTAAGTCTAAGTTTAACCCTAACACCCCCCTAAATTAAATATAATTTAAATCTAACAAAATAAATTAACTCTTATTAAATAAATAATTTGTATTTAAAGCTAAATACTTACCTGTAAAATAAACCCTAATATAGCTACAATATAAATTATAATTATATTGTAGCTATTTTAGGATTAATATTTATTTTACAGGCAACTTTGTATTTATTTTAACCAGGTACAATAGCTATTAAATAGTTAAGAACTAAGAGCCAATCAGATTGAGCTCGCATTCTATTGGCTGTTCCGATCAGCCAATAGAATGCGAGCTCAATCTGATTGGCTGATCCAATCAGCCAATCGGATTGAACTTGAATCTGATTGGCTGATTCCATCAGCCAATCAGAATATTCCTACCTTAATTCCGATTGGCTGATAGAAACCTATCAGCCAATCGGAATTCGAGGGACGCCATCTTGGATGACGTAATTTAAAGGAACCGTCATTCTGCTAGTAGGCGTCGGTTGAAGAGGATGTTCCGCGTCGGCTTGGAAGAAGATGGCTCCGCTACGCTCCGGAAGAAAGAAGATTGAAGATGCGGCTTGATAGAAGACTTCATCCCGATGATGGACTTCCGACTTCAGCCCGATGATGGAGTTCTTCAGCCGCCGCTTGGATCCAGACTTCAGCCCGAGGATGGATGTCACTCTTCAGCCCCCTGCTTGGGCTTGGATCAAGACTTCGGACCCTCTTCTGGACAGATCGGGACCCGGTGAGGTGAAGACAAGGTAGGGAGATCTTCAGGGGCTTAGTGTTAGGTTTTTTTAAGGGGGGTTTGGGTTAGATTAGGGGTATGTGGGTGGTGGGTTGTAATGTTGGGGGGGTATTGTATGTTTTTTTTTACAGGCAAAAGAGCTGAATTCTTTGGGGCATGCCCCGCAAAGGGCCCTTTTCAGGGCTGGTAAGGTAAAAGAGCTTTGAACTTTTTAAATTTAGAATAGGGTAGGGCATTTTTTTATTTTGGGGGGCTTTGTTATTTTATTAGGGGGCTTAGAGTAGGTGTAATTAGTTTAAAATTGTTGTAATATTTTTCTAAAGTTTGTAAATATTTTTTTATTTTTTGTAACTTAGTTCTTTTTTATTTTTTGTACTTTAGTTAGTTTATTTCATTGTATTTATTTGTAGGAATTGTATTTAATTTATTTATTGATAGTGTAGTGTTAGGTTTAATTGTAGATAATTGTAGGTATTGTATTTAATTAATTTATTGATAGTGTAGTGTTAGGTTTAATTGTAACTTAGGTTAGGATTTATTTTACAGGTAATTTTGTAATTATTTTAACTAGGTAACTATTAAATAGTTCTTAACTATTTAATAGCTATTGTACCTGGTTAAAATAAATACAAAGTTGCCTGTAAAATAAATATTAATCCTAAAATAGCTACAATATAATTATAATTTATATTGTAGCTATATTAGGGTTTATTTTACAGGTAAGTATTTAGCTTTAAATAGGAATAATTTATTTAATAAGAGTTAATTTATTTCGTTAGATTTAAATTATATTTAATTTAGGGGGGTGTTAGGGTTAAAGTTAGACTTAGCTTTAGGGATTAATAAATTTATTATAGTAGCGGTGAGCTCCTGTCGGCACATTAGGGGTTAATACTTGAAGTTAGGTGTCGGCAATGTTAGGGAGGGCAGATTAGGGGTTAATACTATTTATTATAGGGTTATTGAGGCGGGAGTGAGGCGGATTAGGGGTTAATACATTTATTATAGTAGCGCTCAGGTCCGGTCGGCAGATTAGGGGTTAATAAGTGTAATTAGGTGGAGGTGACGTTGGGGGCGGTAGATTAGGGGTTAATAAATATAATATAGGGGTCGGCGATGTTAGGGCAGCAGATTAGGGGTACATAGGGATAATGTAGGTGGCGGGGGTATACGGAGCGGCAGATTAGGGGTTAAAAAAATATGCAGGGGTCAGCAGATTAGGGGTTAATAAGTGTAAGGTTAGGGATGTTTAGACTCGGGGTACATGTTAGAGTGTTAGGTGCAGACGTAGGAAGTGTTTCCCCATAGGAAACAATGGGGCTGCATTAGGAGCTGAACGCGGCTTTTTTGCAGGTGTTAGGTTTTTTTTCAGCTCAAACAGCCCCATTGTTTTCTATGGGGGAATCGTGCACAAGTACGTTTTTGAAGCTGGCCGCGTCCGTAAGCACCGCTGGTATCGAGAGTTGAAGTTACGGTAAATATGCTATACGCTCCTTTTTTGGAGAGTTGAAGTTGCGGTAAATATGCTATACGCTCCTTTTTTGGAGCCTAACGCAGCCATTCTGTGAACTCTAAATACCAGCGGTATTTAAAAGGTGCGGCCAGAAAAAAGCACGCATAGCTAACGCACGCCTTTGGCCGCAAAACTCTAAATCTAGGCGTAAGATAGCTACAATATAATTAATAATTACATTGTAGCTATCTTAGGATTTATATTTATTTTACAGGTAACTTTGTATTTATTTTAGCTAGTTAGAATAGTTATTAAATAGTTATTAACTATTTAATAACTACCTAGCTAAAAGAAACACAAAATTACCTGTAAAATAAATCCTAACCTAAGTTACAATTAAACACTACACTATCATTACATTAATTAAATAAATTACCTACAAATAACTACAATTAAATACAATTACATAAACTAACTAAAGTACAAAAAATAAAAAAAGCTAAGTTACAAAAAATAAAAAAAATAAGTTACAAACATTTTAAAAATATTACAACAATTTTAAGCTACTTACACCTAATCTAAGCCCCCTAATAAAATAACAAACACCCCAAAATAAAAAAATGCCATACCCTATTCTAAATTAAAAAAGTTCAAAGCTCTTTTACCTTACCAGCCCTTAAAAGGGCATTTTGTGGGGCATGCCCCAAAGAATTCAGCTCTTTTGCCTGTAAAAGAAGAATACAACCCCCCAACATTAAAACCCACCACCCACATACCCCTAATCTAACCCAAACCCCCCTTAAAATAACCTAACACTAATCCCCTGAAGATCATCCTACCTTGAGTCGTCTTCACTCAGCCGAGCAGCGATGGAACCGAAGAGGAGACCCGGAGCGGCAGAAGTTATCCTCCAAGCGGCGCTGAAGAAATCTTCCATCCGATGAAGTGATCCTCCAAGCGGCGCTGAAGAAGTCTTCCATCCGGGCGATGTCATCTTCCAAGAGGTGCTGAAGAAGTCTTCTATCCGGGCGATGTCATCTTCCAAGCGGGGTCTTCAATCTTCATCCCGCCGACGCAGAACATCCTTCTTTACCGACGGACTACCGACGAATGAAGGCTCCTTTAAGGGACTTCATCCAAGATGGTGTCCCTTCAATTCCGATAGGCTGATTTTTTGTACTTTAGTTAGTTTATGTAATTGTATTTAATTGTAGTTATTTGTAGTTAATTTATTTAATTCATTTAAAGATAGTGTAGTGTTAGGTTTAATTGTAACTTAGGTTAGGATTTATTTTACAGGTCATTTTGTATTTCTTTTAGCTAGGTAGTTATTAAATAGTTAATAACTATTTAATAGCTATTGTACCTAGTTAAAATAAATTGAAAGTTGCCTGTAAAATAAAAATAAATCCTAAGATAGCTACAATATAATTATTATTTATATTGTAGCTATCTTAGGGTTTATTTTAAAGGTAAGTATTTAGTTTTAAATAGGATTAATTTAGTTTATAATAGAAATATTATTTAGATTTATTTAATTAATATTTAAGTTAGGGGGTGTTAGGGTTAGTGTTAGACTTAGGTTTAGGGGTTAATAAATTTATTACAGTGGCGGCGGTGTAGTGGGGGGCAGGATAGGGGTTAATAAATGTTTTATAGGTGGCGACAGTGTAGGGGGGCAGATTAGGGGTTAATAAATTTAATATAGGTTGCGGTGGGCTCCGGGAGCGGCGGTTTAGGGGTTAATATGTATAGAGTAGCTTGCGGTGGGCTCCGGGAGCGGCGGTTTAGGGGGTAATAACTTTATTTAGTTGCGGCGGTGTAGGGGGGACAGATTAGTGGTGTTTAGACTCGGGGTACATGTTAGGGTGTTAGGTGTAGACAGCTCCCATAGGAATCAATGGGATGTCTGGCAGCAGCGAACTTGTACTTTCGCTATGGTCAGACTCCCATTGATTCCTATGGGATCCGCCGCCTCCAGGGTGGCGGTTTGAAAACCAGGTACGCTGGGCCGGAAAAGTGCCGGGCGTACCTGCTAGTTTTTTGATAACTAGCAAAAGTAGTCAGATAGTGCCGCACTTGTGTGCGGAACATCTGGAGTGACGTAAAAATCGATCTGTGTCGGACTGAGTCCGGTGGATCGAAGTTTACGTCACAAAATTCTACTTTTGCCGGGCTCTAGCCTTTGATAACTAAGGCGAATCAGCCTCGCCACAAATACGCTGCGGAATTCCAGCGTATTTGAGGTTGACGGCTTGATAACTAGGCCACAAAGTTAATACAATTTTAAAACATAACGTTTATTAAATAATATTAAAAAATATTGTGGACCATGCCACCATTAAACTAGAATAAGACACAAATGTTAAGATCAAGTTAAAGAAAAGAAAAAAGATTAATTTACATTGCAAACTCTCCAATTCGGGGAAAAAAACCCCAAAATACAATTAATCAATGTCTATAATTATCAACGTTTCTAGATGTTGTGAAGATAAGTTAATCCATGGTTATATAAACCGTCTAAGGAGAGCGGTCTTAATCTACAATATAATGCTTAATGGCATGGCTGAAGTAAGCATTTAGTATTAAACATAAATTCGCCCGTCTTTGTTATTAAGCTAATACCGCCACAAGTTTCCCAAAGACCGCTAACTAGTTTTGAATGAAGTTAAATTATATTGCCAAAATAGGCCAACAAATATTATATCAACCAGCTATTAATTTTAAAACAAACAAATTGAGGAGAGAAGCAGTGCTAACGCCTATCGCGCATTTGGCATCTGCTTTTGGCCTTTGAAAAGGAGGCTGCATGGATGAAGACATCGCCGGCTGGATGAAGATGGAAGAGGCTACACGGATGAAGACTTCTTGCTGCCCGGATGAAGACTTCTTGCCGGCTGGATGGATCCTTCAAGCGGAACTTCAAAAACTGTAAGTGGATCGTCGGGGGTTAGTGTTAGGTTTATTTAAGGGTTTTTTGGGTGGGTTTATTTTTAGAGTAGGGTCTGGGCAGTAAAAGCTAAATGCCCATACAAATGCCCTTTTCAGGGCAATGGGGAGCTTAGGTTTTTTAGATAGGGTTTTTATTTGGGGGGTTGGTTGTGTGGGTGGTGGGTTTGTATTTTTCTTTACAGGTAAAAGAGCTGATTTATTTGGGGCAATGCCCCGCAAAAGGCCCTTTTAAGGTCCATTGGTAGTTTATTGTAGGCTAGGGTTTTTTTTTTATTTTGGGGGGGCTTTTTTATTTTGATAGGGCTAGTAGATTAGGTGTAATTCTAGCGCTGCGGAATCTGTTGGCGCTCTACAAATAACCGATAATAATAATAATTTGTTTTTATTTTTGATACTGTTTTTTTTTTTTGTAACTTAGTGTTTGTTTTTTTGTAACTTAGTTTTTTTTTGTAACAGTAATTTTTTATTGTAGATTTAAATAATTTGAGTAGTGTTAGTTTTTTTTTTCATATGTACTATAGTTAATTTAATTGGTAGTTTAATGTAATTTTTGTATAATAGTTAGGGTAAGTTAATTAATAGTTTAATTTAATTCTACAGGTAAGTTTTAATTTATTATAAGATAGAGATGTTGTAATTTTAATGTAAAATTAGTCGGTTGTTAGGTTTAGGGGTTAATAGCTTAATTTAGTTTATGGTGACGTGGGGGGCTGGGGGTTTAGGGGTTAATAAGTTTAGTTAGTGGTAGTGATGTGCCAGGCCAGGGGTTTAGGGGCTAATACTTTTATTTAGTTGAGGTGGGGTCCGGGAGCGGCGGGATAGGGGTTAATACTTTTATTTAGTTGGAGTGGGGTCCGGGAGTGGCGGGATAGGGGTTAATACTTTTATTTTGTTGCGGTGGGGTCCGGGAGTGGCGGGATAGGGGTTAATACTTTTATTTAGTTATGGTGGGGTCCAGGATCGGTGGGATAGGGGTTAATAACTTTTATTAGTGGCGGCGATGTCGGGGCGGCGGATTAGGGGTGTTTAGACTCAGGGCTTATGTTAGGTGTAAACATAACTGATTTTCTACTATATAAATCAATGGGATATCTGGCAGCATCGAACATAAGCTTTCACTGCTTTCAGACTGCTATTGCATCCGCGGCCTCCAGGGTGGCGGATTGAAAACCAGGTACGCTGGGGCAGAATAGCTGTGAGCATACCGGTTAACTATTTGATAACTTTTAGAAAGTGTCAAATAGTGCCGAATGTGTATTTGGAACATTTGTAATGACGTAAGCATTGATCTGTGTCGGATTGAGACCGGCGGATCATATGTGACGTCACAAATTTCAACTTTTGCCGGTGTGTAGGCTTTGATAACTAGGTCCAATCAAGCTCGCCACAATTATGCTGCGGAATTCCAGCGTATTTGCGGTTGACGGCTTGATAGATATCCCTGTGTGTGTGTGTGTGTGTGTGTGTGAAAAGCAGGAAAAAAACACAAACATAAGTAGAATCACATTCAACTTTATAGGTGTGTCAGTCAAAGAAAGACAAGATGCAGATCATTTGGTAGTTTCTACATGACACATATAGAGATATATCAATCCATATATGTTTATACATATAATTCATATACATACTTTTTTTAAAAAAAATGACAGCTATAGCATTTTAAAAATGAATAAAAATGTAATTTTTTTTTCTTTCTTCCTCTTTTGAACTAAACATTATAACAAGAAATAAGCAACAATTATCCCATTGGATCCAAGTGCAAATAACTTTTTAAAGTAAAGGGGAGAAGGTACAGCCATGATGGCAGCGCAGGCATTCCAAGAGGTCGGGTCTGTCGGACTGTGGGCATCTGTGAATAAATGTTATGTCCATACAAATCAAATCCTCTTTATAATATCGAGTTCAGAGCAGAATACACAAACAGCCCCATAGAAAAGTAAAATGTCATTAAAGATGGGGCGAGCTCATCATGAGGTGCGTGATCACTTTAATTCCTTCTTTGCTTGATAGGGGCACTACTTTTTAATGGACCCCTTTGGTAGCAGTTGAGATAAGGCACTGCAGGAGTTCATGAGCCCTATGAAAATCAGTCTCAAGTCCTAGACCTTAGCGCTTTGCAGACCCCAGCCTGTCTGCTGTATGTTACACTAATGCTTGTAAGCAGTTGAGATAGGTAGCGTCAAATTGTTTTAACCTTTTAATTACAGAATAGGGCTGCAATGGAGCCCTCCTAATAGACTAAAGCAAAAACAAAAACCTTGCTGAGGAATAGTGACAGGTAGTTTGAAGTATACAATACAACACAAGTAATATGCACAATAATAAGCCACTTCAGTGAGTTATATGTAACAAGGAGACAAGACAACACAGGAGTGTTACATGAAGCAGGCAAGGTGCTAGCAGCAAATAGGTAGCTGATATATGTGTAGTAGCCTGCTGCTAGCATCCTGTAGGTAGTAGAACATGTATATATATATATATATATATATATACATACATTAGGTAGTCTTTTTGGCACTATGAACATCAGTAAAGATCCCCAGGCAAAGCAGTAAAAACTAGGTTGTTAGCCTCTGTAACAAACTGAGCATTTGACATATTTATCTTTGAGGATCAAATCCAACATTACAATGTCACCCTACATGACTATGCCACTTGCTTACCATCATTTGTCCTGTTAGACAGTGTTTCTATTGGTGACCTGTTGAGATGAAAAGCTTAATGTTTGACCTGTATACAAAGTACAGGTAACTTGTATACATTTAGATAACATACTGTGGAATATTAGAGATGGAAAGACAAAAAAATATTTTTTATTGTTGTTTAAAACATTTCATTAAAATGAGTGTCGGTTTTAATGAGAACTGTGGTGCTAGGTGTCCCTGATCATAGCTGTAGCATTCCCAACTCTCAAAAGCGTCATCTGACAAACAAATTGGATGCCATTCCCATTTTTTGTCCTTTGCTTTAGCATGACAAAAGAGAGATGCCTTTTGGGCAAAAGAGGTATTTAAATAAGCAAAGCAGAAAACAATTGTAGAAAAAGAGGCTTGGTTTGTAGTCTGAGATGTTTAGAAAACAAATGGACAATGAAATCATGAGAAAATGTTGTCATGTTTACAGCCAAAGTTAGTGTCTTCTTGCTCTTTATTTAACAATATATTAATTTGTGAAGTAGTTTTTAAAATATTTTTCATGAAACTAATAGTGATTGTTGTGTGTCTGTGTACATAAACATATTTTTTTGGTTCATATGCTGTGTTTTTGCCAGATATTTGTTGAAAAATAAAAAAAGTAGGATTTAAGCATGTGCAGCTTTTGTCATATAATTATTTAATGAATTTTACTCATGTTTAAAAAACTACTGAATCCAATAGTTTTGATGTTTCAATAATTGTATATTACGTTTGAACCAAATACAAGAAAATGAATAGATTAAAAGTTTAAACTCTAGTAACAATGCATATCTCATGGCACGGGAAAGTCTAGTATCATATACCTGACTGTATAGTTCTACAAAGAAGGATTGAGCATTGATTTGTGTTTGAGATACACAACTCAACCTGACTCTACATTTTATACCCATGTAATTACACATTCAACACTAGTCCTGCCACAGATGTTTTAGTGACTGTAATCATGACATGGTAAACTAACAAAAAGGGGAGCACTGGGGATAAGTGGCGCTTTCACACTGTCAATGTCAGGGGACTGTGTACATTGTACACAACTAACTTCTTGCGCAATAGACAAATAAAAACCTTTGATATTGATTTCCCCAATTGCTTCAGTGTTGCAAAGAAAGAGAAACAAGACCAGTTATTTTAACCTTAAATCTGCAATGCCAAAGGATCTTTAGATTCCCTCCTGCTATGGGAATACTTGATTTTTTTTGCTTACTATCATTAGCAGGATTCATATAGATGTGTAGGTAGTAGTGAGTTGCTTTGCTTTACATTTAGCCCAAAAGGTAGAGTGGGGATTCTACCTCTTCCTCTCCCCAAACATTTTACACAATGCCCTGATTACAGAATATATTTTTTAATTTTGCTAAACATACAAAGTGCAATCATCATGTTCGATAGCCAGGCCCTTCTCTAATCTCTCTGAAGAGTGGCCTGTTGTGTTCGCAACATGTTCTTTGTGCTTAATGTCATCCTAAACAACATGTTAGCTACGTTAGTCCGTACAAACAAATCAAGCTACTATCCCCTTGCCAGTGTAGCTGAAGGTCAGCAAACAAATAGTGCAGAGCAATGATTTTTTTCTGCTGTCTAAGCTATGCATACTATTATATTAGTGCTAGGTTATGGAACGCATATGTCTCCTTAAGAGCAGCTTGTTAGGGTCAGAGAATCACCCCAGACAATGTATCAATAATTGTGTTGCAGACTACAGAGTACATAGCTACCAATTTAAGAGGAGGTTATGGCAGCTGTAAGCTCCCCAAAATGCTTTGCATTTCTCAAAGTTATCAACCCCCATAAATATGAAATGGTATAGTGTTGTCATTTGCAAGTTTTCTAAGACAATAATCAGTTAATATGCTGTAAACAAATATTTCTATCATCTTTTCTACATGTAAAAAATGATTTTTGTATGGAAAAGAGTTCAGCAGCTGTTAAAATGCACTTTATAACATTAATGTTGATGAATACATACTGGAACATGAATCTAACTTTATGGTAAACGAGTGAGTTATTTCAAACTATAGGTCAGTGTTTCTCAATTCCAGTCCTCAAAGACCCCTAACAGGCCAGATGTAATAGATTTACGCACAGGTGAGACAGTTATACTAATTGAGCCAATGAACAGCCTGTTATGGCTCCTTAAGGACTGGGATTGAGAAACTGCTATAGATGATGTGTGACTAAGCTGCCTATCAGGGTTCTTCCTGTGAAGAGATACTCAAGTAGCTCTGAAAATGCACCTTCCCCAATTATTATGGGGGTCCTGAAATACAACAGGCTACTTAACATCAAAGTAACGTGCTTTACTATGGAAAATAATGACTATGGTTATTCATGTTATATTTTTGTTCCTATGCTATCCTTTGTTGAAGAGTAGATCTATCTAAGCTGATAGGAGCTCAGAGTGTGCATGTGTCTTTAGCATTCTTTGGCAGTAGGGTTTGCAAATATATATAACATTGCCATAAACATTGTTGCAAACACTTTTGTCTAATGGCTAAGCACACACCTTAAACTGCTGAGCTATTTCCACCCCTGTGCTGAGCTGTTTTTCAGTTTTTAGATGCTGCTCATATTTAGGCGCTACTGTAGGTAATTTTTTTCAGTGAGAAACCCACATATATTATATATCTTTTTTTGCCCGGAGACTCAGCAGATTCGTATAAATAAGGGATGATGATCATGTGTTGTCATGCGCACTGAAAGGGTTAACAAAATGATGCAAAGACAAGAATAATTGATAATAGAAGTAAATTGGAAAGTTAATTTAAATGTCATGCTCTATCCAATCAATCTAAGTTTAATTTAAAAACTGATGCAAAATAAGATATGAAAATCTCCAACTTGGCAAAGAACATAAAAAATGTAATAATAATCTCCAATTTTTTATATTTAGTATTTGAGGTTTTGGTTTGTTTCCTCTGGATCAATGCAAACAAAACTTGTATTAAAGAGGACACAAATTGATTGGCTTAATAGATGTTTGTATACTCTTCAGCCTTAATAGTTACTTTGTAAGCAGTCATTTCTCTACGTTTTTGTGTTCCCGGAGACTTCATGCTCAAGGTCCCCTGCTCTATAAGCCGCTTCAAAAACATCTCCTTGAAAATAAAACTCAATTTCCCTGATCGCATGATACAGGAACATGCACCATGGACAAGGGCACAGTAACTGAGCAAATGAATTTCTAACCTAGTGATGGGGTTGTCTAGTATTATACTTGCTGTGTACCTTATGAACCAGTTATTTAACATCACATTATTATAAGCTTTAAAACCTTAAAGGTATATTGTACTGTAAATCTTCCTTCACTTGAATGTGTTCCCAATTATCTGTTTTGCATGATGGAGTGAATTTTTTTTTTTTCCTTTTTACAAATAGCTTCTTTATCTTTATTTTGCTATTTAAAATATATGTTTTGTCTGTTGATACAGCGACCTATACTGAAAATATGAATGCTTTAGTTAGTATTCCTTATAGAAACACTGTGTAATCAAAAGGCAACAAGCAACAATCAAGTTTGCAGTAGGGGTATAAGAGACAGGTAATATTGTTCTCTCTAAGGGCCTGATATTTAAAACCTTGCTTCTCAGGGGAGATATTGTAACAAGTCTCTTCTGTACGGCAAAGACCTTAAAAAAATATTTAGAAACACAAATTTTATCTTGAGAAATGTTTATGTGAAACGGAGACCCCTACATTAGAACACAAGGTCTAAAACCAGTTTTACAGTACAAAGTTCCTTAAATTTATAGAGCTAAATGTGAAAAGCTCTATTGATATGTGGCCATTTTGGCCCAGATTACAAATGGGGCGCGATATCAATATCACTGTACCGTGATAAATTAGTGCATAAATTGATATTACAAGTCCATGGTAAAATAGATTTACCAGAGAAGGCTTAGCATGGCCAACATCCCTATAGCGTGCCCTATACTTTCAATGGATATTGTGACCGTGCTAAATATCTCTCATATTACAAGATGAAAGTTATGGGTTGTAATTCAAGCACAACCAAAGCAGCGCTAACATTTTAACCCTCTACTCTAGCCGTTTAGGTTTGCCAAAATAAACAATTTTATCACAAAACAATTAAAGGGACAGTGTACTATAAATATTCTCTCTTTAATGCATTACCTTTATTTTGTCATTTGAAATAGCTACGTTTGCCTGGTGTATCCAAACCTATTCTTAAATTTTATTTTATTGCGAACAAGAAGCTACAAAAAAAAGGATACATTATTAACCAAATTCTCCCTAGAAGTGGTGGTCAAAGTAGATTTTTAGAACTTAGAAAAAAAAAAGAGAAACTGAATGAATTTTTAAAATTCAGTCATTAGAGCCAATGGTATACATTAATTTGTATGTTTTTTTTACCTGAATAAAATCTGATTGTTTGTCATTAACTACCTTTTCTATGTATCTGATTAATCCTATAAAATATAATGGAGATTATTATGTTTTCATAATTTTATGAAGAGGATTGGTATTACTGAGTATTATAATATTTTCCCTTAAACGGACACAAAAAATTATTTCATGATACAGATTGAGCATACAACCCTAAACCACTTTCCAGTTTACTTCTATTATAGAATTTAATTCATTCTCTTGGTATCCTTTTTTGAAGGAACAGCAATGTATCACGAAAGTTTAATTTTGACTTTACTCTCCCTTGAATATTAAATCTGGACAATTGTATTGTCTTATGAAAAGTTATATTAATATTATTTTTTTAATACTAAATCTGAAAAAATTGAGTTTTATAAAATCTCTATTTATTTCTTTGAAAGGTTATTAAAGTAATTTCCTTCATGCTTATTTCATTATAGTCATGGGTTTTAAGAGCTGTTTGTGTTTTTATTCAGTTGTTAGTTATGTATTGATATGTATTATTAGGTCATGAATAAGGTTTTTATCAGGGAGTAAATCCCCTTTTCCTTTGAATGAGTCACTTTTTTTATGTCAAGAACCCGCCCAGTAGAGCAAGATGATCCTGGATTGGCTGATTTAAATTGGGAATGGTTGGGGCTTATTACTTAGCACAGCACCTTAAAGGGACACTGTACCAAAATATTTTCTTTCGTGATTCAGATTGAGCATGAAATTTTAAGCAACTTTCTAATTTACTCCTATTATCACATTTTCTTCATTCTCTTGGTATCTTTATTTGAAATGCAAGAATGTAAGTTTAGAAGCCGACCCATTTTTGGTGAACAAAAAACAAAAAAAAAGCTTAGATGCCTTCTTTTTCAAATAATGATAGCAAGAGAACGAAGAAAAATTGATAATAGGAGTAAATTAGAAAGTTGCTTAAAATTGCATGCTCTTTATGAATTACAAAAGAAAAAATTTGGGTACAGTGTCCCGTTAACAGAACAGACATATTTCTGATGAAGCAGTGTAAGAGCTACAAAAAGGTAAGAGCAGTGTCTGTTCTGTATCTCATAGCTCACCACAGGCGCTCCGTCATGGCCGAGACGCTACCAAGTTCACATGTGAGTATTCCTGTTTTTGTATGAAGTCACCTTTTGAGATTGAAAGGGTGTTCTCAGAGCCATTTCCGTACTAGTGTGATTTACTTTTACATTGTGATCACACTGTCTGTTGAGGGTATTCACTCACACTGCAAGATGAAAATTTCATTAAAAGCAAACAGTGAACTTAATACACTTTTAAGCCTCATGCGACTTGTGTTCTACCCTATTCTATGGATCCCTCAGTTCTGATTTAATTTTTTAACAGAAAAATAAATATCCTCAATGTCGTCCACTGTCAATACTCCCTAGCTGCCCTTCTGCAAACCCACCTTCTAGAGGAAGCATCATTGTATGGCATAGCCAACAAAAAGCCACACGTCCTGCCCTTTTAAATAGACTACTGTGTGTTCTTGGGACTCTAATGAATCTGGATTCGTAATATCAAGATGGTTTGTTCATGTGTCCAGCTTCAGTAAAGGCTCAGGTCTGCACACCAGTCTACTCTGAGGAGGCATGTGGTATGGCTTCTCATTGGCTGTGTGACTCTATAAAGCTCATCTGAAAAAATGTTTTTTTACAGAGGGTCAGCTGTGAATTGGAATAGATTTGTTAATAAGAATTATCATTCCTCATAGTATTCGTATTACATGTTTTTAATTGATTAGGAATTACAAGTCTGTATTTGGGAGAGTAATATATAATAAAAAAATAAATTGGGTTGGAATGGATAGTTATTATTTAGTTATAATTTAAATTCACCATAGTTGAGCAATAGTAGTACACATTTTGAATTTATACTGTATTTTATAAGTTCATGTGTTGGAGAGTGAGTATATAGGAATAAGCCTATAAAACAATATTGCAGTCTTGCAATAGCACAGCTTAGACGTGATATCTTATGAAAACTGGTATTGGATGTTGTAGATCATGTGTTGCAGTAGGAAATACACTAACAAAGTTAGAATTGTATAGAAATAATCCCCTTGGCAGAAGGATGTGTATTTAATGTAAACTGGAACACTATTGTTTTCTTTTCTTTCAAATCGTGTTTATTTTAAACTTTATTTATGTGTGATACTAGACTGAAAATCACATGGGCAATTTGAAGTGTAACTTATTTTTAAATTGGTCATGCTTAACAGTGGAGAATTAGAGGACTGTAGATTTTTTTTGGATTGATTAGATATATATTTTAGTTGTAGGACTTATATTATTATAACTATTATCTTTACTTGTAATAAGCTCATTCTTTAGCACTATGCATGAAGTACGATAAAGACTAGACAGGGAAGCAAGATTGGGAAAAAGGATTACAGAGCACTGCTTCTTAGCTAAATTACAATCTATAGGCATATGTAAATAGTTATAGTGTGGCATCAGCTCATACAAGATAAGATATACGTTTTGTGACTGGTGCTGCGAGAAGTTACATTTCCCCTGGGCATTGTTTGTAATATGCCTGATAAAATGGCTGGAGTAATTATTTGGCTGAGAAATACGTTGCAGATTACACTTCTTTGTATTTCTGTATTCAGTATGTTATGATGCTGGTATTTGATTGGTAGAATAGTTACGGTTAACTTAGAAATATTGAATGTAACATGTAAACAAAACATTTTAATATTTGCATTTGGATAGTGGTATCAATAGAATAATAATGGAACCAACATTGTAAAAATTTGTTAGAATTGAATGTTCAATTTTTTTTTTATAATTACTTTGACACTGCTATTCACTTTTTAGAATATCGGCTTCATTAGAGTTTTGCTGTATCCCTTTAAATTTACAGAACAGAACAGTGACAAACAAACTTTATTGAAATAAGTGGCTTTACAAAAAGGTTCCCACTCACAGGGCAGCTGACTAGAATAAAAGAATCTACCAATAGAAACTAAATTATATACCCTAGATAAATAAACTTCAGATGTAACTATAAATTAGCACTGTGGTCCCCAGTGATATCTTTGGAAAACCCTTAATACATGTGCCACCCCAATATACATTTTATATGTTTCTGACATTCCTGGGACTCTAGTATACAATATAAACAGAAAAAGTTAAAAGGCTGTGAGCTAATAAATTGTAGAGAATGAAACGGAAAAGGACTCTATCTAGCCACTAAATTTCTGTGCCACATGAGAGCATCCCTGAACCTTGGTTGACAATCTTTGTTTTAGCAACATAAGTGTTACAAACCTATACACTAACCAGTAATACATATACACACGAATGAGCCAATCAAATTGCAATGTTGTGTGTTGCAAATGGTAAACAGTAGTGGAGTAGGGTGGGATAAAAAAAGGGCACATTTTGGCTTCAATGCCTTAGACTGGATTAAACTTTTTTGTTTTTTTTTACTATTATTATATATTTTTAACAAGCAATATATTTTAAAAGCTGCCCTTGCCTAAGGATATGATAAACATGATACTATTGTGGCAGATTTGATATCACCTATTAACAAATGCAAATTGCTGCATTGGTCCAAGAAATAAGCAGGGTTGTTGCTTCTTTTTAGAAGATTAAAACATAATTACATAATTATTAAGAAATGTATTAGAGACCTTCCATAATTATACCGTTTACTTTTGTATGTGTTAATTGGAAATTAAAGGGATAGAAAGGTAAATAATGAAATGTGCATAGCTGCATTTTAATTGGAAGAATAAGTACTTTTGCAATATACTTTCATCAGCAAAAATGCTTGTAGAAAAATATATTACTGCTTTTCGGCAGCATATGCAGAGAACTGGCAATGGTGAGCGATGCTTCTAAAGAATTGTGTCTGAGCGGACATGATGTTTGAATACTGGTGCACAGGCCTCACAGGATATGTGCATATGCCACTGAAAATCAGTAATAACTTTAACTAGATGCATTAATGCTAATAGAAGTATATTGCAAAAATACTTCTATTTGAAATTGAAATGAACTCATGCACATTTCTTTTTTGACCTTTCTATCCCTTTAAGTGCAAACATAGTTTAGATCAGGTTGAAAGTTCTGTATACACTATAAGCTCTCATCTACTGTAAACAACTTAAAGGGACAATAAACACTTAATCAAATCAACATACTAGGGCGGTGTGAAAAAATATGAATGCATTAAAACTTTGCTTCAAATGTTTATCAACTGGAACTCACCAAATATCACTTGCCTTATTTGGAGTAGCCAGTCAGGACTTGTTACTCTAGTAAACACAACTAGCCACTGTCATTTTGTAAGCAAAACATCCATTGTTTTTCAGTTTGTTATTTTATAATGTCTGCTGAAGCCATATAGGGACAGATATGTGGCAGGGTTACACTTATGAAATCTGCTATATGTCCTTCCATTCATTAAAATATGGAAACTTAATTTTCGGAATGGGGGCAGAATAAATCATGAAAAAAAGTTTATTGCAAATATGTTTTACTACAAATAATTAAACATTATATATGAAAATGTCAGTCTTTACTGTTCCTTTAACATAGGTGGATATTTCAGGATATTGTCTGGGGTGAATTGTCTGACCCTGTAGCTGATCAATAGGATATGGAAGAAAGATACGGATTGACCCAGCTAGCACAGGTGATAAGATCATTGTTGTATTATTCATTCAGCAGCAGAAAAGCAACAGCTTCATTATAAGCAGAACTAAATAGACTAATAGAGCGGATACATTTAAACATTCCCCACCCCATATTATCCTCATACTTACAGCGCAAAACCACTTCTCTTCATTATAAGTACAACAACGGCTAATGCAAAGAGAAATCTGTCTAAAAGGAGACCAGTCTATCTAATGTAAAGGAAACCCCCTATTGCTTTATATAACTCCCAAGTCTGTCAACTACAAAATATAAGTATGTACCTGTATCATCTTCATCAAAAGATGACACTGTAGGTGTGTGTTAATAACTGTAATTTTGTTTTTCAATGGAGCATGCTGGTATGTATAAAAGCCATATTGGTTAATATATTGATCCTTAAATTCACAAACAAAAAATGCTTGTGCACAGGTCTACTGCCACAAAAAAAGTAGTAGAGGTTTTGCGATGACTGTATCTTTAAGCGTATTTTTTTCTTTGTACATAGGCAGTGTCAAAACGCTAATGTTGGCTACACCCGTTAATATTGGTTAACCCACTTTAGCTGATTATTGTGGATTTATGCAAAACTTGCTGACTGCTAAAATGTCAGCATAAGCAATTTTTTTCATTATCTTGCTAGCTTATCTTTAGTACACAGCACACTTTATTTTTAGAATTCTGGTGACAGTTGTCCCCATTTAATGGTAGGGATGGATGCAGAAGAGGTATGTCCAGTTTGTGGATTAACGCACTGTGTGCTCACTCACTTGTACCCCAGCCTGTCCTGTCTTGCCTGTATGTCTGCATATAAATGCACACAGATACAGAGGCATGGTATGTGTTCCTTTCCCCTCATATAGAAGTCCCATCACTCTTACTGCAAAAATGCAGGAAATCACACATCTGTTCAGTAATACAAGTCATAATTACATAGCTGATATAGGAGCAGTCCTCTTGGTACACCATGGTACCTTTAGGGTTGTGTTGGCATGACCCCTATTCTGCACACACATACATATAAGTGTGCAGAGATCACGCCTCCCCTCTGTGATGCACAAGGCTAGAGTCTGCGTTGCATATCTGAGTATGGTGACCCTTAAGGCACACTACAAGTGAGTGGGGGCTGGCCCTGTGAGGACCCTTCAGGAACTGTGGAAGTACAGGGGTTTGACTCTGCCAGAGAGGATCTTGGGGACCTGAACAGAAATTATTTCAGACATCATCTCGGGGAAGTCCACGCTCACCATCTGCGCCTTCACAAACAAGTCGAATGTAAACTGGTGTAACTCACGTGCAATCTTAAAAAAAACAAAGAATACAAATCAACTACTAAAACATATCTAACGTGTAAAATGTCAATAAAGTAAACATTTCTTATGTGTAAGATAAAATAAGAAACGTTTGTCAAGCTTCATTCAAAATCTGCCAATTTTATACACATAAAAAAAATAAAAAATATACAGTATATATATATATATATATATACACACACACACACACATATATATATATATATATATATATATATATATACACACACATACATACATGTATGTATTACATATATATATAGGACAATTACAAACTTGGACAAAAGTAAGAAAGACCAGGGAAATTGTAAACATAACAAATGTGAGGCTAACCAAAAAGTTCTGTACTTCAGTTACTCCTTGACTGTCCAACATCTATCTTCAAGTGCTGGAGATATCGCTGTGGGAGCGCATGTGAAACAATACGTGGTCCTTAGATTTGCTTTAACAGGAACCTTCTAAAAAGATCTGGTTTTCCCCGCCCCTCAAAATCACCTTTTCTCTTACTTGTGTCCTATTTATACATATTCCCCTCTCTGTCTCTCTCTATCACTCTCTCAAGCTATCTTCATAAACACATTTTCCTTTCTCTATATATCCATAGGTAAATCTATTCTTCTCTTTGTCTTCATTTTTAATCACTATTTTGCTATAGCAGTGCTTCTCCATTTTTTGTTATGTGACTTCCCTAACTCACATTTGAATATAACCTTAAATATCTATATACATTTTTTTTTTAGTATATTTACCTATTTTACCAGATCGTTTTTTTTACACAATCACTCATAAATCACCTTCAATCAAACACACTGCTTGACAATAAATGCACTTATATACACTTTTTAAATATGCGGTAGCATATCCGCCTAAGCCACAAGAACATACTCCGCCCTGCCTTCGCCCACTTTTAAAGGAATAGTCTACTCAAATTTTTTTATTGTTTAAAAACATAGATTATTCCTTTATTACACTTTTTACCTATGTGATTAACTTGTATTTAAGCCTCTGCAGACTGTCCCCTTATCTCAGTGCTTTTTACAAACTTGCGGTTTAGTCAATTAGTGCTGCTTCATAAATAACGCCATAGGATTGAACATGATGTTATCTATATGGCACGCACAAAATGGAACTGTCTGGCTGTGAAAATCTGATAAAATACACTGAGATAAGAGGTGGCCTACAGAGGCATAGAATCAAGCAGCAATTTAGAGGTTTACTGTTGGTTGTGCTAAGTTGGGGAATGGGTAGTTATCTATCTTTTTAAACAATAAAAAATAAATAAGATTGTCCCTTTAAACATATTCACCTCACTATGAAAAAAGGGTTTAAAGGAACATATCATTTGATTAGTAGTGCATTAGAGCATTTTACTATTGCACTTTGGTGACTACACTTCCTCTTGTGATTTCAACATCCTATTAAAAGACTCATATGTGCACAACTGCCAGTTACCAGGCTCATGGGCTGAAGTGCACTGCTGATTCCAAAGCAGACTTTAAAGGGACATTTATATAGCCCATCTGGGGGTGTTTTTCTAAAAATGTGTAGTTTAGCTTATTTTTAAATAACATTGTGCTAACTAAGTCATAAGTTTTAGATGTATACTGATGTCTACAGACTTCAGATTGCTTCTGTTTGTATAATGGGTCTTTTCATATGCAGGGAAGGGGGGTCTGCTATCAGCCCCTTTCAGTGGGTGCTTCAAACTAATCTCATCAACTGTGCTAAATTGAGAGCTTCTAAGTAAGTTTTAAAAGGTTTTATACTGGATTTTTAGATCAGTATCTGTGCATATTATTCTTTATAGTAGTGTCTATTATATGCAGGTAAATTAAAATTGGCATATACTGTCCCTTTAACTGCCTTTATCCCCTTTGCTGGTGTGTCTTTTTAATAGAAACACAAAACCTTTTTTTAATAAGCTACAGTGAAAAGCTTTTGTAGAAACCAATTAACTTTTGTGTACATTCATAGAAAAACATAATTTATGCTTACCAGATAAATTATTTTCCTTCCTGGCAGGGAGAGTCCACAACTTCATTCCCTACTGTTGGGAAATACAACACCCGGCCACCAGGAGGAGGAAAAGACACCCCAGCCAAAGGTTTAAATATCCTTCCCACTTCCCCTATCCCCCAGTCATTCTGCCGAGGGAACAAGGAAAAGTAGGAGAAACATCAGGGTATAAAAAGGTGCCAGAAGAAATAATATAAAAAGGGAGCCGCCCATCAAAAAATAAATTACTTGTGGGGTTGTGGACTGTCCCTGCCAGGAAGAAAAGGAATTTATCTGGTAAGCATAAATTATGTTTTCTTTCCATAAGGCAGGGAGAGTCCACGACTTCATTCCTTACTGTTGGGAAAACTATACCCAAGCTCCAGAGGATACTGAATGAATAACGGGAGGGAATAGAAAAAGGAGACGGACCCTATTCTGAGGGCACCACAGCCTGCAAAACTTTTCTCCCGAAAGCGGCTTCAGCAGAAGCAAACACATCAAACTTGTAAAATTTAGAAAAGGTCCATTGAAGCTTCGTTCTTAAAAGCCCAAGAGGAAGTCACTGCTCTAGTGGGATGAGCCGTTATCCTTTCAGGAGGCTGTCGTCCGGCTGTCTGATAAGCTAAGCGGAGGACACTACTCAACCAGAAAGATAGGGAAGTTGTAGTAGCCTTCTGCCCCATACGCTTCCCAGTATAGATGACAAACAAAGAGGAAGATTGTCTGAATTCTTTAGTAGCCTGAAGATAGAACTTCAAGGCACGAACCACATCTAGGTTGTGAAGCAAACGTTACTTCGCTGATGAAGGATTAGGACACAAGGAAGGAACAACAATTTCTTGATTAATGTTACGATTCAACACCACCTTATTGAGGAACCTTAGTTTAGTGTGTAAAACCGCCTTATCAGCATGAAAAAACAGATAAGGGGGGTCACATTGCAAAGCAGAAATCTCAGAAACTCTGTGTGCAAAGGCAATAGTTAACAAAAAAATAACCTTCCAAGATAACAATTTAATGTCAACCGTATGCATAGGCTCAAACGGAGCCTGCTGCAAAACACTTAGAACAAGATTGAGGCTCCAAGCCAGAGCCTCAGGTCTAAACACGGGTCTGATCATAGCCAGAGCCTTAACAAAGGACTGCACATTCCGGAAGCTCAGCCAATCTTTTGTGCAGTAACACCAACAGGGCCGATATCTGTTCCTTCAGGGAACTAGCAGATAGGTCCTTCTCCATTCCATCTGGAGAAAAGATAAAATTCTGGCAACCTTAACCTTATGCCAGGAAAATCCACACTCTTCACACCAGTACAAGTAAGTCCTCCACACTTTATGGTAGATACAACGATTAACTGGCTTATGAGCTTGAACCAGTGTGTCGATAACACTCTCAGAGAACCCTCTTTTGGCTAAGACTAAGCGTTCATTCTCCATGCTGTCAGCCTCAGAGAATCTAGATTTTGATGAACAAAGGGACCCTCTATCAGCAGATCTCTGCAACAAGGTAACCTCCACTGAGAAGATGAAGACATCCCCACCAGATCAGAATCACAGATGTTTGCTTCAGCTTGATGCGAGCCACATGAGGGAGAAGCGGTAATGGAGGAAAAAGATATATGAGACTGAACCTCCATGGCACTGATAGGGCATCTATTAATTCCCGCCTGAGGATCCCTCAACCTCGACCCGTACCTGGGTAGCTTGGTATTGAGGTGGGATGCCATGAGATCTATCTCTGGCGTTCCCCACTCGCTGCATATCTCTGTGAACACCTCTGAGTGAAGACCATTCTCCTGGGTGAAAGGATTGCCTGCTGAAGAAGTCTGCTTCCCAGTTGTCCACACCCGGAATTTTGATTGCTGACAGCGTAATTTGTGAGTCTCCGCACACTCTAGTATCTGAGATACTTCTCTCATCGCCAAGGAACTTCTCGTTCCCCCTTGATGGTTGATATAGGCAACCAAGGTTATATTGTCTGATTGGAATCTGATAAACTGGGACGAACCCAGAAGGGGCCAAGCCTTCAATGAACTGAAGATTGCCTGGAGTTCCAAAATATTGATCGGAAGGGAGGACTCCTCCTGAGTCCACAGACCTTGTGCCTTCTTGGCACCCCAAACGGTTCCCTAGCCGGAAAGGCTTGCGTCCGCAGTCACAATCTCCCAGGACGGTCTCAAAAAGCACGTGCCTTGGGACAGATGATCTGGACAGAGCCACCAGAAGAGCAGGAAACCATGAGTCCGATTACCTCCATACACTGAGCCACTGAGGGTCTCGAGGAGGCCTGGAGGG
This sequence comes from Bombina bombina, assembly GCF_027579735.1. Lineage (NCBI taxonomy): Eukaryota > Metazoa > Chordata > Amphibia > Anura > Bombinatoridae > Bombina > Bombina bombina. Next base: position 624,429,641 of record NC_069499.1, on the reverse strand, counting down.
CGACATGCAAAAATTAGCTTGCAACGTCTCTGATCTGTGAGGAATATTCTCATGGATATCGAATCTATTATAGTTCGAAGGAAATTCACCCTTGTACTTGGAGAACGAGAACTCTTTTCCAAGTTTATCTTCCATCCATGTGATCGAAGAGAACTGAGAAGGGACTCAGAATATTCTTCCGCTACACGAAAAGATGGTGCCTGTACCAAGATATCGTCCAGGTAAGGTGCTACAGCAATACTTTGTGTTCTGGCAACGGCTATAAGAGCCCCCAGAAACTTTGTAAATATCCTTGGAGCAGTAGCTAGACCAAACGGAAGAGCTATGAATTGGAAGTGCTGATCCGCTGATCCAGACGTGAAGATATGCATCCTTCAGGTCTATTGTGGTCATAAACTGTCCTTCTTGAACCAGAGCCAGGATGACCATATTGTCACCGTCTTGAAAGAGGTAACACTCATACACTTGTTTAGGCACTTTAGGTCCAGAATTGGGCGAAAAGTTCCCTCCTTCTTTGGAACCCACAGCAGAAACCTCTTTCTGCTGTTGTGCTGTGGGTACCGGGACAATTACTCCTAGAGAGGAGAGATCCCGTACACAACCTAAGAAGGCAGCCCTCTTTTCTGGTCTTGTCGAAAGACTGGAGAGTAGGAATCTGCCCCTGGGCGGATGAGACTTTAATCCTATACTGTATCCTTGTATCCAGGACCCAAGGATTCTGAACATCCTGGAACCAAGCGCCTGAAAAAAGAGACAGTCTGCCCTTTACTCGATCCGATTCCGGATCGGGGGCCACCCCTTCATGCCAATTTGTTCTGCTTCTTAGTCTGTTTGGACTTATTCCAGGAGTGAGCCGGCTTCCAAGTACTCTTGGGCTGCTCGGATTTGGAAGAGGACTGCTGTCATTGTGACTTGTCAGCACGAAAGTAACGAAAATTAGACAGTTGCCGTCCCTTAGGCCTATTCTTATGATCCTGCGGCAGGAGTAGCAAGGCACCTTTCCCTCCGGTAACCATAGAGATAATGGAGTCCAGCCCTGGACCAAATAAAATCTTCCCCTTGAAGGGAAGAGAAAGGAGTCTGGATTTAGAAGTCATATTCGCAGACCAAGACTTTAACCAGAGAGGCCGACAGGCTAGAACTGCAGAGCCAGCAGCCTTTGCATTTATGCAAATAATCTGCATATTTGTGTCACAGATGAAGGACTTAGCAATTCTCAGTGCCTTAATTCTCTCCTGAATATCCTTGAGGGAAGTCTCCACCTCAATGAGCTCTGACAGTTGCACCAGTAGGTAGCTGCTCCAGTAACTGTGGCTATGGCTGCTGCTGATTGAAATAAAAAACCTGTATGTTGAAACATCTTCCTCAGAAAAGTTTCCATTTTTTTATCCATAGGCTCTCTAAAAGAAGAATTATCATCCAGAGGGATAGTAGTATGCTTAGCCAGTGTGGAGATAGCACCATCCACCTTAAGGATGGAGCCCCACAAATCTAATTGAGAGTCAGGGACCGGGAATATTTTTTTAAAAGTAGACGAGGGGGAAAAAGAAGTTCCTACTCTTTTCCATTTGTTTCTAATAATGTTTGCCATCTTAACTGACACTGGAAAAGTCAGAGGGACCTTCCTATCTTTGTAAACCCTGTCTAATTTAGGGATCTTGGGCTCCTCAGAGGGTGTAGCCTCTGGAACCTCTAGAGTAGACAGAACTTCCTTTAATAAAAAACACAGATGCTCAATTTTAAATCTAAAGGAGGGTTCCTCTGCTGAAGGAGGTTTAGTAACTGAAATCCCCGACTCAGAAAGTTCACCCAATGAAGCTACAGAGGTTAACTCATCCTCGGATAGCTGGGATATATTAGCTAAATCTGACAAATATTTAGATGACTCTAGGTCAGGAGAACTATGTTTAACCTTTCTCTTGCCTATGTTAGAGCAAGGTAAGGCACTCAGTGTCGCAGACACCGCCGATTGTAACTGCACGGTAAGTCCGCTGGAAAAAAGCCCCCTCCTGATAGAGGATTAGTTAAGCCGCAGGGAACTGCATGTGGAGCGAATAATGTAAAAATGGTAATAATTTCTTGGGACCCAGACTCCTGAGAAATAGACGGCTCAGAAGAGCTAATAGCGCTATGAGTATTAGCAGGCTTGTCTCCCTTCTTAGACTTTAGAACAGTGTTTAGGCAAATGGAACAAAATTGAGCAGGGGGGCAAACCACAGCCTCCTCACAATATAAATAGGAAATTTTTAATCAGTACAGAAGGAGCAGAACCTTCTAATGTAGTATCAGAGTCCTCCATAGCTTTGTATATACCCGCAGAAGGACAATTAAAAAGAAACGCTTTTATTTAAAAAAATGGCACCTTAATACGCCCAAAGGCTGGGGCACTCATCACCTCTTAGACCCAGACAGCTAACAGTGAAAACGCTCTCCTCAGGAGTGAAGTAGGCAGCAGGATTTTAGGAAATGAAAGGGACCGCACCCGGTCACATGGTATGTAAAACAGGACTTCCCCTGCTATGAAAAAGGGCGCTAAGCTATTATGAGCTGCGTAGCACTTCAAAAATGAAATTGAAACCTGTTTGTTCCAAGTTAAAAAACACACAGTCTATGAGTCTAAAAAACTCTCACATTAAAGGGACACTGAACCCACATTTTTTTGTGATTCAGATAGAGCATGCAATTTTAAGCAACTTTCTAATTTACTCATATTTTTCTTTTGTTCTTTTGCTATATTTATTTAAAAAGAAGGCACCTAAGCTAAGGAACCAGCCAATTTTTGGTTGAGAAACTGGACAGCACTTGTTCATTGGTGGGTGAATTTATTCACCAATCAGCAAGAACAACCCAGGTTGTTCACCAAAAATGGGCCGGCATCTAAACTTACATTCTTGCTTTTCAAATAAAGATACCAAGAGAATGAAGAAAATGTGATAATAGGAGTAAATTAGAAAGTTGCTTAAAATTGCAATCACAATAGATTTGTTTTTGGGTTTAGTGTCCCTTTAAGCAGATATACATCCCCAAACTGTTCAAATAATCTCCCTGAAGAGATATTAACCCTTGATCCTATTGCGGTATAAAGGACCCACACTGTGAGCCTGTATAGCGTTTTAAATTATATATATAAAAAACGGTCTTACCCTCCAAGATCCATGCTGTGTAACAGGCACAGTCTCTCAAGTGTGACAGTTTTGCAGCAGCGCTTCTGGCATGGACTTGAGTGTGTAGCAGCAAGCAGTGAAACTCGTCAACACTGATTGCTCAGGAGCTGTTAGCAACATTCTGGATGGGTTCACAGAAAAACTTTCCCTGCATCTCCAGACACTAACTTTCATCAATACTCACTGAGAGGTTAACATGACTATCCAAATCTTCTGACACTTCTCTGCCACCTCCTATAGTGATGAAAGACAAAGAATGACTGGGGGATAGAGGAAGTGGGAGGAATAGAGTGTTTTTGCCTCCTTCTGGTGACCAGGTGTTGTATTTCCCAACAGTAAGGAATGAAGTTGTGGACTCTCCCTGCCTTTTGGAAGGAAATGTGTTCCTGCATTTGATTAAAACTTTCACTTAAAGGGACACTAAACCCAAATAGAGCAGCAATTTTAAGCAACTTTCTAATTTATTACTATTATCATTTTTTCTTTGTTATCTTGCTATCTTGATTTAAAAAGCAGGAATGTAAAGCATAAGAGCCGGCCCATTTTTGGTTGAGAACCTGGGTTATGCTTGTTTATTGGTTTGCTAAATGTAGCCACCAATAAACAAGCGCTATCCAGGTTTCTGAACCTAAAATGGTCTGGCTCCTAAGCTTTAAATTCCTGCTTTTTAAATAAAGATAGCAAGAGAAAAAAGAAAAAATTGATAATAGGAGTAAATTAGAAAGTTGCTTAAAATTGCTGCTCTATCTAAATCCTGAAGGAAACAATTTGGGTTTAGTGTCCCTTTAATTACTTTCTATGTATGGTTATTTTTCTGCAAAAAACCCCCCCACACAAGTATACTGTATATGCCTTACGGAAAGATCAGTGATGGTGGACTAAGCAAATGTAGGTCCTTCTCTAAAAAAACTGCTATGTTATGTTTAACCTGTATTTCTTGCATGCCACTTTCAGCAGACAGTGTGGTTATGTCTCTTCCATTCTTACCGGCTGCACAGAGTCCAAGAGTTTGGTGAGCTGAAAGAAGCGTCGGGAGCTGGATGCTGGATTATTTCTCTTGCAGGAGATCACACGATCCAACTCTTTAATGTAGTTCATCCGCAGTTCATCAAAGCACTTCTGGTCCTTTAGACCTTCTACAGGAACTGAAAAAAGGTTGTGTATATATTACGTCATAGAATGTTATGTACTACAGAATTAGACTGGGGCAGATCATGCCAAAAATGATTGTGCCGTGATAAATTAACTTAAGAATACGTATACCCTGTGAGCTTGTGCACATGCTCAGTAGAATCTTGTGTGAATATAAAAAGACTATGTAAAATTTAATAATGGAAGTAAATCGGAAAGTGTCTTAAACTGCATTATCTTTCTGAATCCTAAAAGTTTATTTTGACTTGAGTGTCCGTTTAAAGGGACACTGAACCCAAATTTTTTCTTTCATGATTCAGACAGAGCACGTAATTTTAAGTAACTTTCTAATTTACTTCTATTATCAATTTTTCTTCGTTTTCTTGCTATCTTTATTTGAAAAAGAAGGCATCTAAGCTAAGGAGCCAGCAAATTTTTGGTTTAGGACCATAGACAGCACTTGTTTATTGGTGCTGTACAATCAGCAAGGACAACCCAGGTTGTTCACCAAAAAATGGGCCGGCATCTAAACTTACATTCTTGCTTTTCAAATAAACATACCAAGAGAATGAATAAAATTTGATAATAGGAGTAAATTAGAAAGTTGCTTAAAATTGCATGCTCTATCTGAATCACAAAAGAAAAAATTGGGTTCAGTGTCCCTTTAAGTAAAAAGTGAGCATGTTTATGTCAGATGAATAGTGTTTTTGGTGTAGAGTTAATAAACGTGGCAAAGTAATTTAACAAAGAAAAAAAATAGAAAATACATTTTTAGCTAAGGCTTTCGATAGTTAAGCAATTTCTTTTTTAATAATACATTTTCTTTTCCTTCTGGTTTTGTTAATTATTTAATTTATTGTACAACAAAATGCAATGATTGCATTTCTGCATATTCTCACACAGTGATAATAAAGTATAAATTAAAAGTGAGCGTGTCATTTTATGTCTGATTGTAAATTGGTTCCACTTTGTTCTGATTCTGCGCTCGTCTTGTCCCTGTACTTACTAATGCTGAACAGTAGCAGAGCTTTCATGCACAGGAATTCCTCCGGCGTGATCTGAAGCCATCCAAACTCCTGAGCAAGGTGCCGCATTCTCATGCACTGACTGTACATACGTGACTTGTGCATACGGTACCTGCAATATGAAAGATGGGAGTCAGGAGAGGTCATAAGAGACAGTGAGGAGAGGAGAATGCTGTCAGCTGATGATTATGTTTATAAATTAGCCTTTACTGAGAATATTGTAATTACTTTTAAAAGAGACCCTGATTTAGTACATTACGTAACACCATAGGATATACTTTTGCATGAAGCTTCTTCATTATTTTTTCCAAAGCTTTAGAAAACATCATAAGATATGCAATTGCATGAGGTTTAGAAACATACGGCTAGATTACGAGTTGTGCGTTAAGAGGTCCTAACGCTGCTTTTTAACGCCCGCTGGTATTACGAGTCTTGCAGGTACAGGTGTACCGCTCACTTTTTTGGCCAGACTTGGAAATACCGCAAACCAACTTACGTAAATTGCGAATCCTCTTTTTCAATGGGACTTGCATAGCGCCGGTATTACGAGTCTCCCAAAAAGTGAGCGGTAGACCCTCTCCTGTCAAGACTGGTACCGCATTTTAAAGTCAGTAGTTAAGAGTTTTACACTACAACGCTGTAGCATAAAACTCTTAACTAAAGTGCTAAAAAGTACACTAACACCCATAAACTACCTATTAACCCCTAAACCGAGGCTCTCCCGCATTGCAAACATTAAAATCAAATTATTAACCCCTGATCTGCCGACATCGCCACCACTATAATAAACATATTAACCCCTAAACCGTCGCACTCCCGTCTTGCAAACATTAGTTAAATATTATTAACCCCTAATCTGCCGTCCCTAACATCGCCGACACCTACCTACATTTATTAACCCCTAATCTGCCGCCCCCAACGTTGCCTCCACTATACTAAAGTTATTAACCCCTAAATCTAAGTATAACCCCAACACCCCCTAACTTAAATATAATTAAAATAAATCTAAATAAAAATTCCTATCATTAACTAAATAATTCCTATTTAAAACTAAATACCTATAAAATAAACCCTAAGCTAGCTACAATATAACTAATAGTTACATTGTAGCTAGCTTAGGATTTATTTTTATTTTACAGGCAAGTTTGTATTTATTTTAACTAGGTAGAATAGTTACTAAATAGTTATTAACTATTTACTAACTACCTAGCTAAAATAAATACAGTTACCTGTAAAATAAAACCTAACCTAAGTTACAATTACATCTAACACTACACTATAATTAAATTATTTCCCTAAATTAAATAAAATTATCTAAAGTACAAAAACAAACACTAAATTACAGAAAATAATAAACAAATTACAAGATTTTTAAACTAATTACACCTAATCTAATCCCCCTAACAAAATAAAAAAGCCCCCCAAAATAAAAAAGCCCTACCCTACACTAAATTACAAATAGCCCTTAAAAGGGCCTTTTGCGGGGCATTGCACCAAAGTAATCAGCTCTTTTACCTGTAAAAAAAAATGACAAATCCCCCCCAACATTAAAACCCACCACCCACACAACCAACCCTACTCTAAAACCCACCTAATACCCCCTTAAAAAAACCTAACACTAACCCCTTGAAGATCACCTTACCGGGAGAAGTCCTCATCCAACCGGGCCGAAGTCCTCAACGAAGCCGGGAGAAGTCTTCATCCAAGCCGGGCAAAGTGGTCCTCCAGACAGGCAGAAGTCTTCATTGAGACGGCATCTTCTATCTTCATCCATCCGGCGCGGAGCAGGTCCATCTTTAAGACATCCGACGCGGAGCATCCTCTTCATCCGACGGCTAAGACTGAATAAAGGTTCCTTTAAATGACGTCATCCAAGATGGCGTCCCTTCAATTCCGATTGGCTGATAGAATTCTATCAGCCAAACGGAATTAAGGTAGAAAAAATCCTATTGGCTGATGCAATCAGCCAATAGGATTGAGCTCACATTCTATTGGCTGATTGTAATTTAGTGTAGGGTAGGGCTTTTTTTTATTTTGGGGGGGCTTTTTTATTTTGTTTTGGGGGATTAGATTTTATTTTGGGGGATTAGATTAGGTGTAATTAGTTTAAAAATATTGTAATTTGTTTATTATTTTCTGTAATGTATTTTTTTTTCTACTTTAGATAATTCTATTTAATTGTATTTAATTTAGGGAAATAATTTAATTATAGTGTAGTGTTAGGTGTAATTGTAACTTAGGTTAGGTTTTATTTTACAGGTAACTTTGTATTTATTTTAGCTAGGTAGTTATTAAATAGTTAATAACTATTTAATAACTATTCTACCTAGTTAAAATAAATACAAACTTGCCTGTAAAATAAAAATAAATCCTAAAATAGCTACAATGTAACTATTAGTTATATTGAAGCTAGCTTAGGGTTTATTTTATAGGTAAGTATTTAGTTTTAAATAGGAATTATTTAGTTAATGATATGAATTTTTATTTAGATTTCTTTTAATTATATTTAAGTTAGGGGGTGTTAGGGTTAGACTTAGGTTTAGGGGTTAATACATTAAGTATAGTGGCGGCGACGTTGGGGGCGGCAGATTAGGGGTTAATAAATGTAGGTAGGTGGCGGCGATGTTAGGGATGGCAGATTAGGGGTTATTAATATTTAACTAATGTTTGCGAGGCGGGAGTGCGGTGTTTTAGAGCTTAATATGTTTATTATAGTGGGGCGACGTTGGGGGTGGCAGATTAGGGGTTAATAAGTGTAGGTAGATGGCGGCGACATTGGGGACGGCAGAGTAATAGTTAATAAATATAATGCAGGGTTCAGCGATGTTGGGGGCAGCAGATTAGGGGTTCATAAGTATAATGTAGGTGACGGCGGTGTCCGGAGTGGCAGATTAGGGGTTAATAATTTTAATGTAGGTGTCGGCGATGTCGGGGGCGGCAGATTAGGGGTTAATAAGTGTAAGATTAGGGGTGTTTAGACTCGGGGTTCATGTTGGGGTTTTAGGTGTAGACATAACTTTTATTTCCCCATAGGAATCAATGGGGCTGCGTTAAGGAGCTTTACGCTGCTTTTTTGCAGCCGGCTCTCCCAGTTGATTCCTATGGGGAAATCGTGCACAAGCACGTTACACCAGCTCACCGCTAACGTAAGCAGCGCTGGTATTGGAGTGTGGTAATGAGCAAAATTTTGCTCAACGCTCATTTCTTGTCTGGTTTGTAAAAACTCGTAATACTCGTAATACCAGCGATGTCTGAAAGTGAGCAGAAAGTGAGCAGTGAGCATAAACTGCTCGTTAGCACCGCACAGCCTCTAACACAAAACTCGTAATCTAGGTGATACATTTTACAAACTAATTGCAGAGTAAATTAACTGCCTATACTAAAATTGTAGGAAGTACTTACATTCAGTACTTACATTCGTACTTATTTCACTATTGTCTAAAGTTTCCTACCTATAGAGCAACTCGCCATACAATACAATTCTTTAAGAATTAGCTAAACTAATTCTCCAAATAATATGTAAGGAAGGGGGCTTAAAATGTGTATTAGTAATTTGTCAGATGCATTTTTTTTTAATCTTATCTGTGGTAGGAAATACTACAGCAAAAAACAGTTGATGAATTAACTATTAGAAGCCATTTTACTTAGTTAATAGATAATTAAATATCTGAGGGCTGATGATTGCCTTTATGTCTACAGTACTGTCTCCCCCTTTAATTTTTGAGCATAACACTATTTTTTGAGAGGTTGTTAAGGGACAGTAAACAAAAAATTAAACTTTCATAATCTAGATAAAGCATGCAGTTTTAAACAATTTTCTGATTGATTTTTAGGGGCCTAGTTATCAAGCCGTCAACCTCAAATACGCTTGAATTCCGCAGCGTATTTGTGGCGAGGCTGATTCGCCTTAGTTATCAAAGGCTAGAGACCGGCAAAAGTAGAATTTTGTGACGTAAGCTTCGATCCGCTGGACTCAGTCCGACACAGATCGATTCTTAAGTCACTACAGATGTTCCGCACACAAGTGCGGCATAATCTGACTACTTTTGCTAGTTATCAAAAAACTAGCAGGTACGCTCGGCACTTTTACGTCCCAGCGTACCTGGTTTTCAATCTGCCGCCCTGGAGGCGGCGGATCCCATAGGAATCAATGGGAGTCTGACCATAGCGAAAGTATAAGTTCGCTGCTGACAGACATCCCATTGATTCCTATGGGAGATGTCTACACCTAACACCCTAACATGTACCCCGAGTCTAAACACCCCTAATCTGTCCCCCCTACACCGCCCTAAGTAAATAAAGTGTTTACCCCCTAAACCGCCGCTCCCGGAGCTCACCGCCACTATAATAAATATGTTAACCCCTAAACCGCCTCTCCCGGAGCCCACCACAAGCTACTCTATACATATTAACCCCTAAACCGCCACTCCCTGACCCCGCCGCAACTATAATAAATGTATTAACCCCTAAACCGCCGCTCCCGGACCCTGCCGCAACCAATATTAAATTTATTAACCCCTAATCTGCCCCCCCTACACCGTCGCCACCTATAATACATTTATTAACCCCTATCCTGACCCCCACTACACCGCCGCCACTGTAATAAAATTATTAACCCTAAGTCTAACACTAACCCTAACACCCCCCCTAACTTAAATATGAATTAAATAAATCTACATAATTTTTCTATTATGAACTAAATTAATCCTATTTAACACTAAATACTTACCTTTAAAATAAACCCTAATATAGCTACAATATAAATAATAATTATATTGTAGCTATGTTAGGATTTATTTTTATTTTACAGGTAACTTTCAATTTATTTTAACTAGGTACAATAGCTATTAAATAGTTATTAAATATTTAATAGCTTACCTAGCTAAAATAAAGAGAAATTTACCTGTAAAATAAAAACTAACCTAAGTTACAATTAAACCTAACACTACACTATCATTAAATAAATTAAATACAAATAACTACAATTAAATACAATTACATAAACTAACTAAAGTACAAAAAATAAAAAAAGCTAAGTTACAAAAAATAAAAAAATAGGTTACAAACATTTAAAAAATATTACAACAATTTTAAGCTAATTACACCTAATCTAAGCCCCCTAATAAAATAACAAAAACCCCCAAAATGAAAAAAAAAATCCTTACCCTATGCTACATTAAAAAAGTTCAAAGCTCTTTTACCTTACCAGCCCTTAAAAGGGCCTTTTGTGGGGCATGCCCCAAAGAATTCAGCTCTTTTGCCTGTAAAAGAAAAATACAACCCCCCCCCAACATTAAAACCCACCACCCACATACCCCTAATCTAACCCAAACCCCCCTTAAAATAACCTAACACTAATCCCCTGAAGATCATCCTACCTTTAGTCGTCTTCACTCAGCCGAGCCACCGATGGAACTGAAGAGGAGATCCAGAGAGGCAGAAGTGATCCTCCAAGGGGCGCTGAAGAAATCTTCCATCCGATGAAGTGATCCTCCAGGCGGCGCTGAAGAAGTCTTCTATCCGGGCGATGTCATCTTCCAAGCGGGGTCTTCAATCTTCATCCCGCCGACGCGGAACATCCTTCTTTCCCGACGGACTACCGACGAACGAAGGCTCCTTTAAGGGACGTCATCCAAGATGGCGTCCCTTCAATTCCGATTGGCTGATAGGATTCTATCAGCCAATCGGAATTAAGGTAGGAAAAATCTGATTGGATGATTGAATCAGCCAATCAGATTGAGCTCGCATTCTATTGGCTGATCGGATCAGCCAATAGAATGCGAGCTCAATCTGAATGGCTGATTGGATCAGCCAATCGGATTGAACTTCAATCTGATTGGCTGATTGAATCAGCCAATCAGATTTTTCCTACCTTAATTCCGATTGGCTGATAGAATCCTATCAGCCAATCGGAATTGAAGGGACGCCATCTTGGATGACGTCCCTTAAAGGAGCCTTCATTCGTCGGTAGTCCGTCAGGAAAGAAGGATGTTCCGCGTCGGCGGGAAGAAGATTGAAGACCCCGCTTGGAAGATGACATCGCCCGGATAGAAGACTTCTTCAGCGCCGCTTGGAAGATGACATCGCCCGGATAGAAGACTTCTTCAGCGCCGCCTGGAGAATCACTTCATCGGATGGAAGATTTCTTCAGCGCCCCTTGGAGGATCACTTTTGCCGCTCCGGATCTCGACTTCAGTTCCATCGGTGGCTCGGCTGAGTGAAGACGACTAAAGGTAGGATGATCTTCAGGGGATTAGTGTTAGGTTATTTTAAGGGGGGTTTGGGTTAGATTAGGGGTATGTGGGTTTTAATGTTGGGGGGGTTGTATTTTTCTTTTACAGGCAAAAGAGCTGAATTCTTTGGGGCATGCCCCCACAAAAGGCCCTTTTAAGGGCTGGTAAGGTAAAAGAGCTTTGAACTTTTTTAATGTAGAATAGGGTAGGGAATTTTTTATTTTGGGGGGCTTTGTTATTTTATTAGGGGGCTTAGATTAGGTGTAATTAGCTTAAAATTGTTGTAATATTTTTTAAATGTTTGTAACCTATTTTTTTATTTTTTGTAACTTAGCTTTTTTTATTTTTTGTACTTTAGTTAGTTTATGTAATTGTATTTAATTGTAGTTATTTGTATTTAATTTATTTAATGATAGTGTAGTGTTAGGTTTAATTGTAACTTAGGTTAGGATTTATTTTACAGGTAATTTTGTATTTATTTTAGCTATGTAGTTATTAAATAGTTAATAACTATTTAATAACTATTCTAACTAGCTAAAATAAATACAAAGTTGCCTGTAAAATAAATATAAATCCTAAGATAGCTACAATGTAATTATTAATTACATTGTAGCTATCTTAGGGTTTATTTTACAGGTAAGTATTTAGTTTTAAATAGGAATAATTTATTTAATGATAGTGTAGTGTTAGGTGTAATTGTAACTTAGGTTAGTTTTTATTTTACAGGTAAATTTCTCTTTATTTTAGCTAGGTAAGCTATTAAATAGTTAATAACTATTTAATAGCTATTGTACCTAGTTAAAATAAATTGAAAGTTACCTGTAAAATAAAAATAAATCCTAACATAGCTACAATATAATTATTATTTATATTGTAGCTATATTAGGGTTTATTTTATAGGTAAGTATTTAGTTTTAAATAGGATTAATTTAGTTCATAATAGAAATATTATTTAGATTTATTTAATTAATATTTAAGTTAGGGGGGTGTTAGGGTTAGTGTTAGACTTAGGTTTAGGGGTTAATAATTTTATTACAGTGGCGGCGGTGTAGTGGGGGGCAGGAGAAGGGTTAATAAATGTATTATAGGTGGCGACAGTGTAGGGGGGGCAGGATAGGGGATAATAAATTTAATATAGGTTGCGGTGGGGTCCGGGAGCGGCGGTTTAGGGGTTAATACATATATTATAGTTGCGGCGGGGTCAGGGAGCGGCGGTTTAGGGGTTAATACATTTATAAGAGTTGTGGCGGGGTCTAGGAGCGGCGGTTTAGGGGTTACTAACTTTATTGAGTTGCGGGGGGCTCCGGGGGCACCAGTATAGGGGGTAGAACAGTGTAGTTTAGTGTGGGTGCTTAGTGACAGGCTAGCAAGAAAGCTGTAAAAAAGCCGAAGAGCAGCGAGATCGGGTGAGTGATAACTCTCACAGTCCGCTGCTCATCGCCCCGTACTTGGTGCGTGGCTTTTTGACAGCTTTTTTGATAACTTAGGCGAATTTTTGCAGGTCCGCGGCGGCGATGTGAGGTGAGCTTAGGCGGGCGTATTGGGCCGGCGAAGACAGGTAAAATAGACACGTTGATTACTACCCCCCATAGTATCAAATTGGCGTTGTTCTTTTTGTATCCTTTGTTGAAGAGTAATCATAGTTAGGCTCAGAAGCGTGCATGTGCCTTTAGCACTCTGTGGCAGCAGTATTTGCAACAATGTTTGTAGAGATGTTATACAAAGTTGAACATAATATTGAACATCTTGAGATAAATATTTCTCCCCTCATTACTGCCTTGAGTTGGTCATATATTCCTACTAGGGTGAATCTTGTTGTCAATGAACCTATATTTTAACATTATAGGTTAATATTTAAAGGGACACTCTCCTCCCCTCGATGGAAATGAAATGATCAGGTAAGCATAATTTATGTTTTTTACTCTTAAAGGGACAGTTTAGTCAAAATTGAACTTTAAAGTGAAGGTAAACTTTGGTGAATGAAAGCCCGTTTTTTAAAAATACTATTAAAAACAGGGGCACTTTCATTCATCAAAGTTTAGAAAGCAGCCGTTTTGTTAAAAAAATTACCTTTTTTTTCTTTTCACAGCTAGAGCAGCTTCCCCCACCTAGAGATCCTCTATTCAACCGTCAGCAATGACTAATCCGGCTTCCTCCAATCACAGCAGGGCCTCAGGCAATGACTACCCTGGGCGGAAAGCTGTGATTGGAGGAAGCAGGATTAGTCATTGCTGACTTGTGAATAGAGGATCTCTAGGTGGGGGAAGCTGCTCTAGCAGTGGAAACAATCCTCCATGGCCACGAAGGAGCAATCAGAATGGCCGAGGCCCGCTCCTGTTTGATGCGTGCCACTACTTGTGGTAGAAGTGGTAGAGATGGAAATATGTAAGCTAGGCTGAATCCAAAAGGAACCACTAAGGCATCTATCAGCTCTGCCTGGGGATCCCTGGACCTCGACCCGTATCGAGGTCACTTGCAATTGAGTCTGGACACCATGAGATCTATCTCTGGCGTTCCCCATCTGTGACAAATCTCTGCAAACACCTCGGGCGAAGGGACCCATTCCCCTGGATGGAAGGATTGTCTGCTGAGAAAGTCTGCTTTCCAGTTGTCCACACCTGGAATGTGAATCGCTGAGAGTGAACAGTCGTGGGACTCCGCCCACTCCAGAATCTGAGACACTTCCCTCTTCGCGAGGGAGCTCCTCGTACCCCCCTGATGGTTGATATAAGCCACTGAAGTAATGTTGTTGGACTGGATTCTGATGAAACTGACTGACACCAGAGAAGGCCAAGCCTTCAGAGCATTGTACATTGCTCGAAGTTTTAGGATGTTGATCGGAAGGAGAGACTCCTCCCTGGACCACTTTCCCTGTGCCATTCTGGCATCCCAAACAGCACCTTATCCTGTCAGACTGGCATCTGTGGCCCAGGACGGTCTCAAGAAGGATGTCCCCATAGACAGCTGCTCCGGACGGGTCCACCAAGAGAGGGAGGTCCGAGTCCGAACATCCATGGATATCAGCTGTGATAGATCCGAATGATCGCCGTTCCGCTTTCTCAACATGCACAATTGAAGAGGTCTGAGACGGAACCTGACAAATGGGATGACATCTATGCTTGACACCATGAGACTGATCACCTCCATACATTGAGCCACCTACGGGCTTGTGGAGGACTGAAGGGCAAGACAGGTGGACGCAAGCTTCCTGCACTGCTGATCTGTTAGAAATATCTTCATGGACATAGAGTCTATTATCATGCCCAGGAACTCTACCCTGTTGCTGGGAACCAGGGAACCCTTTCCCGAGTTGATCTTCCAACAGTGAGATTGGAGCAGAAGAAGAAGAGCCCTCGAATGATCCTCTGCGAGGCTAAATGACGGCGCCTGAACTAGGATGTCGTCTAGATAAGGCGGCACTGCAATGCCCCTGGCTCTGGCTACTGCCAGCAGAGCCCCCAGAACCTTTGTGAAGACTCTCGAGGCCGTCGCCAGACCAAAGGGAAGGGCCACAAACTGAAAGTGTTGGTCCAGAAACGCAAATCTTAGGGACCTGAAGTGGTCCCTGTGAATAGGCACATGAAGGTAAGCGTCCTACAAATCTATAGTTTTCATAAACTGCCCTTCATGAACTAGGGGCAGAATATATCTGATTGTTTCCATTTTGAACGATGGAACACTCAGAAACTTGTTTAAACACTTTAGGTCCAGAATCGGGCGGAATGTGCCCTCCTTCTTTGGGACCACAAAAAGGTTGGAATAGTACCCTAGACCCCTTTCTGCTAGGGGTACTAGTACGATAACCCCGAGAGAGGCGAGATCTCTCACACACTCTAGAAAGGCCTCTCTCTTCTCTGGTCTTGAAGACAGGTTTGACAGGAGGAATCTGCCCTCTGGCGGATGAGATCTGAACCCTATCCTGTAAATCTGAGAGACAACTTCTAGAACCCAGGGGTCCTGAACGTCCTGCAACCATGTGTCTGAGAATTTAGATAATCTGCCCCCTACGTGATCTGAAGACCGGTTGGGGGCCACCCCCCTTCATGCCAATTTAGTCTCGGCGGGCTTCTTGCTCTGATTAGACTTGTTCCAAGATTGAGCCGGGTTCCAAGATCCCTTGCACTGGTCCGCTTTTGCGGCGGGTTGCTGGCTATGGGCCTTGTCCACACGAAAGGGACTTAGCCTTCTTATCCTTGCCTCCCGTAACCGTGGATATGATTGAATCCAAACCTGGACCAAACAGGATCTTTCCTTGAAAAGGCAGGGACAACAACCTTGACTTGGAGGTCATGTCCACAGACCAAGATTTTAGCCACAGAGCCCTGCGCACTAAAACAGAAAAACCTGACACCTTGGCATTCAGGTGAATAATTTGCATATTTACATGACAGATGAAAGAATTAGTGACCTTCAGCGCCTTAATCTTCTCCAGTATCTAGTCGATGGAAGTCTTCCATTCGACCATTTAACACAGGGATTCACACCAATATGTCGTAGTTCCGGCGACCGCTGCAATGGACGCAGCTGGCTGAAAAACAAACCCCGTGTGCAGAAACATTCTTCTCAACATGTTTTCCAGCTTTTTATACATGGGCTCCTTGAACGACGAACTATCCTCAAGGGGAATAGTCGTCCACTTTGCGAGTGTAGAGATAGCCCCATCCACCTTGGGAATGGTTCCCCACAGCTCAAGCTGAGAGTCTGGAACGGGAAACATTTTTTTAAAGGAAGAAGAAGGGGAAAAGGACAACCCTAATCGCTCCCATTTATTCTTAATAATATTTGCCATCTTAACGGGAACCGGGAAAGTCTGAGGCACCACCCTTTCCTCGTACACCTTGTCAAGTTTAGGAATTGCAGGTTCCTCCAGGATCTTAGGTTCCGGAACCTCCAGAGTAGCAAGCACCTGCCGCAGCAGTAAACACAAATTTTCCATCCTAAACCTATAACCAGGCTCCTCTGCCGCAGGAGGCTTAGATGACACGGACTCCGACCCAAAGGGGCCTCCTCCGAAGAGTCCTCCTGGTGGCCAGGTTCTAAATTCCCAACAGTAATGAATGAAGCTGTGGACTCTCCTCCCCTTTAGATGGAAAGTTATTGTTTATAACCCCCTCTCTTATTCTATTACATTTAACAAGCAATTAAATAAAGTTACATAAATTGGTTACTTAAGTGCAAGTGAGATATTAGATCCACCAAGCCAAGGCATTGAGCAAGTTTCTCTAGTTTTACTCTATTAACAAATATGCACAGTTATTAGTTTGCTCCATTTTAGAAGCAAGTTGTGTTCACTAACAAATTCTGTATTCAAATAAATTTCAGTACTTTCATTTTATACTTAAATCAAGGACATACAATCTATTTCTACATTATATAAATGTGATCATTGTAAAATGTATCTCACATTGCTGTCAGGAGTCCTTTTATCCTGTGCAGCAGAGGGTCCTGGTGCAAAACAGGAGCGTGACCGTGTCTTTCACCATCTAGTACCAGTGTTTACATAGTTACAAACACTGCTGCCATAGACTACTATAGACATGAGCACTCTCCTGAGCTCTTGTCAGCCTACCTAGGTTTAGCCATCAACAAAGAATTCCAAGAGAACAAAGCAAATCTGAGAATAGAACTAAATTAGAAAGATGTTCACAATCGCATGTTCTATTTGAATAGGAATGTTTCATTTTGACTTTACTTTTTCTATTGAAATAAGCAGAAAATGCTTATAATAGATGTTATGCACAAACATGGATTTCACTGGCTGATAAGTATAACCTCTGCAACTCTATAGGTGAATAAGGCCCAACTCCTCAAGCATAAAACTTGTATTAGTAAGTACAGGGGGGGGGGGGGGAAAGTAATATATATATAAAATATCCTGTATAATACACAAATTCATTTCTGGACAGTCCCTTTATATTAACCATTATGGGGATGGTATTACGGGATGGAGATTGCTCAAAAGTGTTGAATAAAAATAAATTGCTTCGTACTGTACAAGAAACATTTTACAAAATGGCGAGAGCAAGAGCCTGTAAAAAGGGATTTAATGTATAGTGATTGTATAGCATCTGCTTTCATTCAGTTTAACAGTGACTCCTTTCTCCTGTATGGAGCTGCTGAATGACAAAGAGTTGAAAACACTACGTTGATTTGTTTTGGCCCAGGACTGCTCCTGTCTTGTACCTCTGCAACAAGTTTCTCTTTATTTGCTGCCAGCTCTAACTTGCGAGCACTTTCCTACACTTACATCAAGCTAATGACAAGTGCCACAAAACAATGCACAGAAAAATGTTTTAAAGGCTTTAAAAAAATGTCTAGAAATGGGTTTTCAGGGACGCTCTAGAGATATTCACAGTGGGAGGTGGGACACAGCGGCCTATACAATTGTTTGGCTGCCTCTTGAATTAGTGGTAAGTGCCTGCAGACTCCTGGTGTTCTTTTGCTTGCTGGCTGCTGCTATTACTAATTATTTATTTTTCTCATATCTCTGGAGCACACTGAATGGTTTTTCGGAGGTGCCTCTGTATTCATGAATATAATGAAAACAATACCCAGTGCAATGAAAGTTATGCCCTAACATTATTTTTTTAAGAATCAGAAGTTAGACCAACCCAACTAATCTTAAAGGAATATTGCAGTCAACCTTTTAGTTTAATTTTAAAATGTATTTTATTTATATCAATATATATATATAAACGTTTGCTCTTGTCCTGAAAAAATCAATGCTTTGTTGTCATAGCTACTGAAGAACTTCACCACTAAAGCATGGGGCAATTGTCCTATCAACCAGTGACAATTAGCGGAGCATGCAAAACCAATACTGCAGTATCAGCTTCAAATCCAATTTAAACAGTGAGAGAGGGAGAGATTACACATTAAATCCATGCTATTTGAAGTTGGTCAGTTCTACAGATATTTATTGTTCTTTTCTTTTTTTTTTTAAATGATCTTGTAAGTGCCATTGTTTTCTAAACAGTTTCTTCCCCAGGCAACAATTCACAATTTTTTGTCATGTGGAGAGATTGGGCAATAATATCAAACACCAGTCTATGTTGAAAATAGTACATCAAGTTCAACCTTAATACATGTCCTCTGATTCACATTTTGTTAGTGCTGATCAAAAGGAAAGAAAGAAACTTCTACTAAATATAGTTTCATACTGGGAAAAAAAACTTTTAAGGAGCGCAACAAATAAATGCAAATTGATTTCATACATTTGATATGGTATGTGACAGAATATTGTGTAACAACACAAACCAACCTTTTATTAACATCTTTTTTGGAATGGAATTCCACAGTTTGACTTTCTGTACTGGAAAGAACTTTGGAAGAATACTCTCTAAGTTGTTTCTATAATTAAATTGTTTCTATAAAGAGATGAGAATATGTAGCAGAGCTCGGCTGATGCTAAATGGTAATTATGGTAAATCTGGTGAAATTACAAGGCATTTGCATGATAAGACAAAGTCTATTAAAGGGATGTTAAACTCTTGGGTAAAACCTCAGTAACCTGGTTACTACTTACCATGCTAGCGTTTTTCCTTCTGTACCTGCAGTCTTTCTCTTGTTTTAATCCATTACAGAAGACAGTTGGCAAAGCTCTGCAGCCTTATACTGAGGGCAGCCATCTTGTAGCTCTCGCATTGTCACATCATGTAATAGAAGTGTTGCATTTTTCACAGATCAGTGATGTTGCTGACTTTTCAACAGCTGTACCGTGCACTTTGGATTATTTTACACAACTGAACGCAGAAGCTTTACATATTTCTAGATTTTTTTAACACAGTTTAAAAGTTACATCAGAAATATAAAAAATCTCTAAGGGATAATATAGAGAAATACAGCTGCTGCAAAAATGTACAAACTCAAGCTCGGTATTGTGCGCTCTAACTGAGGTGCACAGTAATGCTTGTCAAAAAGACAACAATATCACAGATCTGTGTGAATGCACACTGCTTTCTATCACAGTGTGTGAGTATACTTAAATTCCAAGATGGCGGTCCCCAGTGTGAAGATGCAGAGTTTCACTAACCAGCACTTATAAAGGGTTAAAATAAGAGAATAGCTTTAAAGAGAGCTGCAAGAACAAGAGGAAAACAATAGTATGGTGAGTAGTAACCAAAGTAAAGTAGTTGTGCCAAGCAGTTTAATGTCCCTTTAAATGTCAATAATAGATATGCTGGTTGCAAATACAAGTTGCTTTCCAGACTGAAATGGTATTTAGTGAATCAACATATTAAAAAAGCTAAAAATGTAAAAGATAGTACAGTCTATTGATACTAAAAACAAAATGGCCTAAATTACAAGTGGAGCGCAAAAATATTAGCACTATTGAGCACTAACTACGCTCATGTTAAATCAATAGATCTCCAATTCTTGCTCTCGTATTATAAGTTTAAAGTAAAAAGCACACAAGCGAAAGACTCAAGTGCACTAACATCTGGAATGCACTTAGCGTGGACGCATTAACTTCCTTTCATCAAAGACTTCTATGGGGCACGCTACAAAAGCCTCTTCTGGCTTTCGTTTGCAAGCTAATCTAAAAGTCTGCTAGGAAAATTGCACTAAAGCGGCTTAAGAAATTAATCAAATACCTTTGCTCTTCACTTGCTTCACTTATATATGTGTGTGTGTTTAAAATCTATCTATCTATCTATCTATCTATCTATCTATCTATCTATCTATCTATCTATCTATCTATCTATCTATCTATCTATCTATATGAATATATATAAATATTTACAATTAAAAAGAACATTTTCTTCTAAGTGAAGAACAAAGGTATTTGAATTTCTATTAAAAAAGCAAAATCACTTTGTTTAAAATGGAATATTTTTTATATCAAGGTGTTTGACTAGGAAGGACTCAAAAGTGGGAATATATAAACACTTATATACACATGTAAACACACACACACACACACACATATATTTCAATATATATATATATATATATATATATATATATATATACACAGTATATATATATACACACATATATATATATATATATATATACACACTCACTGGCCACTTTATTAGGCCTTAATTCTTCGTGTCATAGATTCAACAAGGTGTTAGAAACATTCCTCAGACATTTTGGTCCATATTGACATGATAGCATCACACAGTTGCTGCAGATTTGTTGGCTGCACATCCATGATGCGAATTTCCCGTTCCACCACATCCCAAAGGTGCTCTATTGGATTGGGATCTGGTAACTGTGGAGGTCATTGGAGTACAATGAACTCATTGTCATGTTCAAGAAACCAGTTTGAGATGATTTGAGCTTTGTGACATGGTGCATTATCCTGCTGGAAGTAGCCATCAGAATATGGGTACACTGTAGTCATAAAGGGATGGACATGGTTAGCAACAATACTCAGGTAGGCCGTGGCATTTAAACAATGCTCAATTGGTACTAAGGGGCCCAAAGTGTGCCAAGAAAATATTCCCCACACCATTACACCTCCACCACCAGCCTGAGCCATTGATAAAAGGCAGGATGGATTCATGCTTTCATGTTGTTTACGCCAAATTCTGACCCTACCATCTGAATGTTGCAGCTGAAATCGAGACTCATCAGACCAGGCAATGTTTTTTCAATCTCCTATTGTCCAATTTTGGTAAGCCTGTGCAAATTGTAGCCTCAGTTTCCTGTTCTTAGCTGACAAGAGTGGCACCTGGTATGGTCTTCTGCTGCTGTAGCCCATCTGCTTCAAAGTTCGACGTGTTGTGCATTCAGAGATGGTATTCTGCATACCTTGGTTGTAACAAGTGGTTATTTAAGTTACTGTTGCCTTTCTATCATCTCAAACCAGTCTGCCCATTCTCCTCTGACCTCTGACATCAACAAGGCATCTTCGTCCACACAACTACTGCTCACAGGATATTTTCTCTTTTTCGGACCATTCTCTGTAAACCCTAGAGATGGTTGCGCGTGAAAATCCCAGTAGATCAGCAGTTTTTTTAAATACTCAGACCAGCCTGTCTGGCACCAACAACCATGCCACGTTCAAAGTCATTTAAATCCCCTTTCTTCCCCATTCTGATGCTCGGTTTGAACTTCAGCAAGTCGTCTTCACCACGTCTAGATGCCTAAATCCATTGAGTTGCTGCCATGTGAATGGCTGATTAGCAATTTGTTTTACAAAGCAATTGAACAGGTGTACCTAATAAAGTGGTCAGTCAGTGTATATATACACACACACACACACACATATATATATATATATATATATATATATATATATATATATATATATATATATATATATATATATATATATATATATATATATATATAAAATCAGGAACCAGGGTGTAAATAAATAGTAGTATATATCATAGAAAAATTGCACTCACTGGATTTGAAACAAAATCCGTCAAAAGTGTGACGTTTCAGGGTGGGAATATCCCGAACCGTCACACCAGTAAAACTTTTTGTTTCAAATCCAGTGAGTGCAATTTTTCTTGGATATATATATATATATAATTATATATATATATATATATACACACACACACCATTGAGATCTTCCCAGTCAAAAACCTTGACATATACCTTATCTCTTTTAAATCCTGTTTTGTGATACTTTTTTTCTAGCCCTAACACTTTACTTCAGGTCTCAAGTCATGCTAACTGAATTAGCGCTGTTAACTTTCAATTTGTAATATGAGTGTTATTTAGCGTGGCTGCATTACCCATTAAAAGTATAGGGCTTTGTAAAGGGATATTGGTAGCACTTGATATTCTTTAATATTTTATCTTAAAACAAAATTGTGCGTTAATCCTAGAACGCTCCAGCGATATTGATAGCGCACCCTGCTCTATCTATAGCGCTTCAATAGTAATCTAGGTCAATATAGGTACATTTAATTATATACATTTAGTTTAAAATGACACCGTCTAATTCTCACATGGGTACATTTCATATTGACTTACTCATTGAAGACCAAGTCTGGAGCAAAATAGAGCATCCGAGAGTTGACATTTTTGAAGGATCTCCAGCCCATGGCAAAGATCATGAGTCCCATCCAAGAGTACTGTATAACAGTCATTTGGTCATTTACATGTAGGTTACGGAAACCTTTAGAAGAAGAAAATAGAGGGCAGGATGTAAATACAAAAATAGGAAAGCTTTACATTACAAAACCACTTCTATAGCTAACTATAACTTGCACTATCCTAATCTGATCTCCAGGTACTGCACCAATCAGTTCATTTAATATGTTAACTCTTTAATATAAAGCTTCTCTTGACCTGATTACCAGTTATGATTTATTTATTTTCTATGACACGGTCTACAAGTTCTGTACAGCAAAATCACTAAAATGAATAGCTTGGAAGAACTTTATATTTTAATGAATAAATGTTAATTTCTATTCAAGTCGAAACGCTAAACAGAGAAATTTTCTACAGCCTCCCACAGAATTTAAAGGGATATTAAAATGTTGATTTCCTGATTCAGACAGAACACAGTTTTAAACAACTTTCTGATTTACTTTTATAAGCAAATTTTATTTATTTTGTTCTCTTGGTATCTTTTGTTGAAAAACAGGGACATAAGCTTAGGAGCCAGCCCATTTATGAAGCACTCTATGGCAGCAGTTTTGAAAGAATGTTACCCATTCACAAGACAACTATTTCCTGCCTTGTAGTGCGCACAATGCCTACCTGGGTATCTCTTCAACACAGAATATCATGAGAAAGAAGCAAATTTGATATTAGAAGTAAATTGGAAATGTTTTTAAAATTGTATGCTCTGTCTGAATCACAAAAGAAACATTTTGGGTTTCATATCCCTTTAATGCATTAGGAAAAAAATGATAATATTGAGGTAATATATCTTTAATATATATATATATATATATATATATATATATATATATATATATATATATATATATATATATATATATATATATATATATATATATATATATATATATTCAAACCAGATTTCTCAATGAAATATGAAAATTCCTGAGATCTACTCACCTACAAGGAGACTGTGTGTATATATATATATATATATATATACACACACACACTGTATATACAGGTATATATATATATATATATTAACATGGCAATTCATTAAAAGTATTGTTTTAGTTTTAATTTAAACATCATTTATCAAACATTTCTGCAGGTAAAAAATATTTATACCGTTTGCACAATTGAAACAAGAAAGTCTGTCTGTTAATCTAATATCTTAGTGTAAAAACTTAACCCAACTTTGCAATTAAAAAATTGGTGAGCTGATAAAGATTTGTTAGAACCCCTAATCAGAGCAGTGACTTGCGAGTCCATTATAATCAGTGGGGCACATCTTTCTTGTAACCATTTCTCAGCGCATAGAACAAGCTGTGTAGGATACTGACATAAAAAAGCCTTCAAAATATTAGAGGAAACAAAAACAAAAAACCCCATAGAAAACAGGCTACTCTAACATACGGTCAAACTTAAGAAAAAACTTAATGAGAAATAAAAGCAAAATAAAAACAAGGCAACTTTGTCAGCTTTAAAATAGTGAGACACGTCCGTGAGACCAGAAAGTTCATAAGGACAATCAAGTTTTTTTACATTTACGCTGAGATGAAAAATCCTGGCGATGCCTTAAGAATGACCCTAGAAAATCCATTGCCAGAGCATGGAGTCACCGTTCATTCTATCCAGTAAGTTAACTTTACCAGCCAATATTTAACAAGCACTGCGGCTATAATTGCTGCAACTGCTGTTTTAACGAGTTGCTAGTGGTTCTTGTTTGATGTATTGTGTATCTCATGTAATTGTGACATGTTAGTTGCAGGAACGCCCGAAAAATGCTGGAAAAGATAGGTGCAAGGAGCCCTTTGGGTACTTGTGAACTTCTTGGAATCTAGCCCAATCTCTAGCCCAGTCTCTTGAAACTAGTGATTGAGATTTATATGAAGCTTCGAAGCAACCCATGATACTATGAAGCCACCCAAACAAATTCCAAGAAGCCAGAATTAGAATTCCAATTAAGTTATTAAAAAAAAACTTGAAAATGCACCCTTAAAGGGCCACTAAACCACAAATTTTTCTTTCATGATTCAGACGGAGAATACAATTTTAAACAACATTCCAATTTACTTCTATTATCTCATTTGCTGCAATCTTTAGATATCCTTTGTTAAATAAATAGCAATGCACATAGGTGAGCCAATCACATGAGGCATCTATGTGCAGCCACCAATAAGAAGCTACCGAGCATATCTAGATATGCTTTCCAGGAAAGAATATCAAGAGAATGAAGCAAATTAGATAATAGAAATAAATTAGAAAGTTGTTTAAAATGGTATTCTCTATCTGAATCATGAAAGAAAAAAAATTGGGTTTAATGTCCCTTTAATTATTTTGTGTGCATATATATATATATATATATATATATATATATATATATATATATATATATATATATATATATATATAATATGTGTGTGTTTATATTTATTTATATATATTGTGCCCTTAAATTGTATCACTATTAACAAAGTCAACTTAATTTTGTTCCCATAAAACTCTCCTGCTTCCTTTAATCGGATTTAATTTCCGTGATCATTTTTATATTTTATTCCTTTTATGTTATGCACCAGTTTTTTTAATAGAAATCCAGATAAGCCATCCCTTGAGATGATAAAGCTTTTACTGCAATAGTATCTTATTAAATTTTATGTTTTACCCTATTGATTTTGATTAAACGTGCTGTAAAAAAAATAAATGAATAAAGAATGATATAAAATGTGTGTACAATTTCAAAAGCTACAAAACTTGCCTAAGCTCATGCTGTTTTTTGAATTGTAAACTGTCAGAATAAAAAAGTGACAGCACAAACACAGTGGAATGATTAACGGAGAACACATGGGCCAACAACTAGTGAAAAAAATACACTGACCTTATAGGTCACGGATAAAAGCAATTTGGTTGTAGAATGTCGATTCTTTTACTTGACAAAGCAAATAGTCTACACTGAAGAGCAATGATTATTTCATTAGAAATACAGAAAGGTAAATATTGGTGCCAAACAAAATAGATTTATGCAGGTCTCTAAACAATGCTTCTCTTTAAAAATGACTTTAATCTTAATTATAGGGGCATGAAACAATTTGAGATTGTAACAGAAAATATTTAATTGAAAACAATTATGGGGTTTCTATTTTTGAGGATTAGAAGGGCACAACACAGACTTTACAAGTGTAACCTTGCCACACATCTGTCTCTAAATGGCCTCAGCAAATGTTATCATTACTAAACTTGTAAACTGGCACAAGTATTTGTGACCGTGAGTTCAGTAATGCAGGTGCAAGCACTTTTCAGGCTTGTCTCTATAAAAAGCTGTTCACAAAGACACAATCTTGTTTATGGGGCTCTTAGTAGTATACAATGTTGCAAAGCAACGGGAGACACATTTTACAATATAATTTATTTTTTTTATCCTTTAAAAAAAAATATTTTAAATCCTTTGCATAGAAACTCGTAGTCACCATTTTGTTTTCCGTTCACGACAAAATGGTAACGGTGGTTTAACAAACAACAAAAATAAATATTATTTAAAACGATGCTTATCAAAGTTGCAAAGCAGTCATATTGCGAAAGAAAAATAGTGCACAGTCTGCCCATCCTGACAAACTAAAAGATGAATTTAGATGAGTTAGAAGTGGTGCGGATGGAAACGTATTAAAATAGATAACTATGAAAGTCACAACTAAGTGTTCTCCTTTAAAAGACACCAGTACTGTTAGTGACAATCAAAACAGTGACAGTGTGACTTACAGTCAAATACTAAAAATGAAAAAAAAAAACAAAACAAAAACATTTGTAGATATTGGTTCCCTGAAATAACTTTTTCTGCAGATCCCTATAGCTGTTAAAGGGATAGTCTAGTCAAAATTAAATTTTCATGATTCAGATAGAGCATGCAATTTTAAGCAACTTTCTAATTTACTCCTATTATCAATTTGTCTTCTTTCTCTTGGTATCTTTATTACCAAGCCCATTTGTGGTTTAGGAGCAAGCCCATTTGTGGTTCAGCATCTGTTAGCTACATTTAGACACCAATCAGCTAGTGCTACCCAGGTTCTGAACCAAAAATTGTCCAGCTCCTAAGCTTACATTCTTGTTTTTTCAAATAAAGACACCAAGAGGCCTATTTATTAAGCTGTCAATCGCAAATACGCTGGAATTCTGCAGCGTAATTGTGGTGAGCCTGATTCCCCTTATTTATCAAAGCCTACAGACTGGCAAAAGTAGAAATTTGTGACGTAACATACGATCCGGCGGTCTCAGTCCGACACAGATCGATGCTTACATCACTACAGATGTTCCGAATGCAAATTCGGCACTATCTGACTACTTTTGCTAGTTAACAAATATCTAACAGGTACACTCGCCACTATTCCGGCCCAGCGTACCTGCTTTTCAATCCAATGCCATAGGAATCAATGGGAGTCTGAAAGCAGCAAAAGCTATGTTCGCTGCTGCCCAATATCCTACTGATTCCTATGGGAGAATAAAATTTATGTCTACACCTAACACCCTAACATGTACCCCGAGTCTAAACACCCCATATCTTATGCCCCCTACACCACCACCACCTACATTATACTTATTAACCCCTAATCTGCCGCCCGACAACGGGCCACCTACATTATGTTATTAACCCTTAATCTGCCGCTCCCGACACCGCTGCCACCTACATAAAGTTATTAACCCCTATCCCGCTGCTCCCGGAGCCCACCGCAACTAAATAAATCACTAGCACTTACTAAACCTATTAACCCCTAAACCACCAGCCCCCCACATCCCCATAAACTAAATGACGCTATTAACCCCTAAACCTAACAACCCGCTAACTTTATATTAAATATTAACTCATCCCTATTTTATAATAAATTTAAACTTACCTTTAGATTTAAATTAAACTATATTAAACTATTAACTAACCTACCCTAACTATTATACTAAAATTACATTAAACTATATTAAACTAATAATTAACCTACCCTGTTATACTAAAATTACATTAAACTATCTTAAACTATTAATTAATCTACCCTAACTGTTATACTAAAATTACATTAAACTATATTAAACTAATAATTAATCTACCCTAACTGTTATACTAAAATTACATTAAACTATATTAAACTAATAATTAATCTACCCTGTTATACTAAAATTACATTAAGCTACAAATTAAATTAACTATATTATATATTTAAAAACCTAACCCTACTCAAATAATTTAATTCTACAATTAAAAATTACTAAGTTACAAAAAACCAACAACTAAGTTACAAAAAATAACAAACACTAAGTTACAAAAAAATAAACACTAAGTTACACAAAATAAAAAAGAAATTATCAAAGATTTAAACTAATTACACCTAATCTAAGGGCCCTATGAAAATAAAGAAGCCCCCCAAAATAAAAAAACCCTAACCTACAATAAACTACAAATAGCCCTTAAAAGGGCCTTTTTGTGGTGCATTGCCCTAAAGAAATCAGAATGTGAGCTCAATCCTATTGGCTGATTGGATCAGCCAATAGGATGAAAGCTCAATCCTATTGGCTGATTGCAACAGCCAATAGGATTTTTTCAACCTTAATTCCGATTGGCTGATAGAATTCTATTCTATCAGCCAATCGGAATCTAAGGGACGTCATCTTGGATGACGTCATTTAAAGGAACATTCATTGTTCAAGAAGACGTCGATGGAAGAGGATGCTCCATGTCGGATGTCTTGAAGATGGAGCCGCTCCACGACGGATGGATGAAGATAGAAGATGCCGTCTGGGTGAAGACTTCTGCGGGCTTGGATGAAGACTTTGGCCGCTTGGATGAAGACTTCTGCAGGCTTCTTGGAGGATGGATGTTGGATCTTCAAAACTGTAAGTGGATCTTCAGGGGTTAGTGTTAGGATTTTTTAAGGGTTTATTGGTTGGGTTTTATTTTTAGATAGGGGTTTGGGCTGCAATAGAGCTAAATGCCCTTTTAAGGGCAATGCTCATCCAAATGCCCTTTTCAGGGTAATGGGGAGCTTAGGTTTTTTTAGTTAGGTTTTTATTTGGGGGGTTGGTTGTGTGGGTGGTGGGTTTTACTGTTGGGGGGTGTTTGTATTTTTTATTTACAGGTAAAAGAGCTGATTTATTTGGGGCAATGCCCTGCAAAAGGCCCTTTTAAGGGCTATTTGTAGTTTATTGTAAGCTAGGGTTTTTTTTATTTTGGGGGGCTTTTTATTTTCATAGGGCTCTTAAATTAGGTGTAATTAGTTTAAATCTTTGATAATTTATTTTTTATTTTTTGTAACAGTCTTTATTTTTTTGTAACTTAGTGTTTGTTATTTTTGTAACTTAGTTGTTAGTTTTTTGTAACTTAGTAATTTTTTAGTGTATATTTAAATTATTTGAGTAGGGTTAGGTGTTTAAATATATAATATAGTTATTTTAATTTGTAGTTTTATGTTATTTAGTATAATAGTTAGGATAGATTAATTAATAGTTTAACCCCTTAATGACCAAGGACGTACGCCACACGTCCTCAAAAAAAATACAGTTAATGACCGAGGACGTGTGGCGTACGTCCTTGGTCTGGAAAGCAGCTGGAAGCGATCATGCTCGCTTCCAGCTGCTTTCCGGTTATTGCAGTGATGCCTCAATATCGAGGCATCCTGCAATAACCCCCCTTGGCCATCCGATGCAGAGAGAGCCACTCTGTGGCCCTCTCTGCACCGGACATCGGTGGCCGGTATCGTTGGTGGGTGGGAGCAAGTCTGGGAGGCGGGTGGCGGCCATCGATGTGCCGAGTGGAGGGAAGGGGGGCGGAACAATCGGGAGCGCGCGCGCGCGCGTGCACGGGGGGCGGCGGGCGCATGCACGGGGCGGGAGCGGGAGGAAACCGCTACACTACAGAAAAATAAAGCTGGTAAAAGCTAAAAAAAAAAGTTTTTAAAATTATAAATAACAGCTAAGGGATCTGGAAGGGGTGGGGGGTTGGACTTGGGGGGGGGGAAGCTACACTACAGAAAAGGGCATTTTTTTTTTAAAAAAAGGCACATTTGTTACTAAACTGGGTACTGGCAGACAGCTGCCAGTACCCAAGATGGCGCCCATTAAGGCAGAGGGGGAGGGTTAGAGAGCTGTTTGGTGGGGGATCAGTGAGGTTGGGGACTAAGGGGGGATCCTACACAGCAGCATATGTAAATATGCCAAAAAAACCCCAAAAAAAGCCCAAGTATAGCTTTTATTTTAGTACTGGCAGAGTTTCTGCCAGTACTTAAGATGGCTGGGACAATTGTGGGGTGGGGGAGGGAAGAGAGCTGTTTGGGAGGGATCAGGGGGTCTCATGTTTCAGGTGGGAGGATGAGCTCTACACTAAAGCTAAAATTAACCCTGCAAGCTACATAATTAACCCCTTCACTGCTAGCCATAATACACGTGTGAAATGCAGCGGCATTTGGCGGCCTTCTAATTACCAAAAAGCAACGCCAAAGCCATATATGTCTGCTATTTCCCAGAGAAGCATTTACAACCATTTGTGCCATAATTGCACAAGCTGTTTGTAAATGATTTCAGTGAGAAACCTAAAATTGTGAAAAATTTAACGTTTTTTTTTTATTTGATCGCATTTGGCGGTGAAATGGTGGCATAAAATATACCAAAATTGGCCTAGATCAATACTTGGGGTTGTCTACTACACTACACTAAAGCTAAAAGTATCCCTAAAAGCTCCCTACATGCTCCATAATTAACCCCGTCACTGCTGGGCATAATACACGTGTAGTGCGCAGTGGCATTTAGCAGCCTTCTAATTACTAAAAAGCAACGCCAAAGCCATATATGTCTGCTATTTCTGAACAAAGGGGATCCCAGAGAAGCATTTACAACCATTTAAGCCATAATTGCACAAGCTGTTTGTAAATAATTTCAGTGAGAAACCAAAAGTTTGTGAAAAAATTAGTAAATAAGTGAACGATTTTTTGTATTTAACCGCATTTGGCGGTGAAATGGTGGCATAAAATATACCAAAATGGGCCTAGATGAATACTTTGGGATGTCTACTAAAAAAAAATATATACATGTCAATGGATATTCAGAGATTCCTGAAAGATATTAGTGTTCTAATGTAACTAGCGCTAATTTTGAAAAATAATGGTTTGGAAATAGCAAAGTGCTACTTGTATTTATGGCCCTATAACTTACAAAAAAAGCAAAGAACATGTAAACATTGGGTATTTCTAAACTCAGGACAAAATTTAGAAACTATTTAGCACTGTGTTTTTTGGTGGTTGTAGATATGTAACAGATTTTGGGGGTCAAAGTTAGAAAAAGTGTGTTTTTTTTCAATTATTTCCTCATATAATTTTTTTATAGTAAATTATAAGATATGATGAAAATAATGGTATCTTTAGAAAGTCCATTTAATGGCGACAAAAACAGTATATAATATGTGTGGGTACAGTAAATGAGTAAGAGGAAAATTACAGATAAACACAAACACCGCAGAAATGTAAAAATAGCCTTGGTCCCAAACGGACAGAAAATGGAAAAGTGCTGTGGTAATTAAGGGGTTAATATAGTTTAATGTAATTTTAGTCTAATAGATAGGGTAGGTTAATTAGTAGTTTAATATAGTTTAATTTAATTTTATAGGTGAGTTTAAATTTATTATAAGATAGGGATAAGTTAATATTTAATGTACAGTTAGCGGGTTGTTAGGTTTAGGGGTTAATAGGTTAATTTAGTTTATGGCAATGTGGGGGGCTGGCAGTTTATGGGTTAATAACTTTATTTAGCTGCGATGGGCTCCGGGAGCAGTGGGATAGGGGTTAATAACATAATGTAGGTGGCGGCGGTGTAGGGGGCAGCAGATTAGGGGGTTAAGAACATAATGTAGGTGGCGGCGGTGTATGGGGCAGCAGATTAGGAGTTAAGAACATAATGTAGGTGGCGGCAGTGTAAGGGGCGGCAGATTAGGGGTTAATAACATAATGTAGGTGGCGGCGAGGTCCGGGAGCGGCGGGATAGGGGTTAATAACATAATGTAGGTGGCTGCGGTCTAGGCGGCAGCAGATTAGGGGTTAAGAACATAATATAGGTGGCAGCGGTGTAGGGGGCGGCAGATTAGGGGTTAATAACATAATGTAGGTGGCGGTGGGGTCCGGGATCGGCGGGATAGGGGTTAATAAGTTTATTAGAGTTGCGGCTGTGTCGGGGAGCAGTTGGATAGGGGTTAAACAGTTTAGTATAGTGGGGGTGTTTAGTGACAGTATACAAATAAAGCTGTGAAAAAGCCGAATAGCAGCGAGATCGATGACTGTTAGTTAACAACAGTCCGCTGCTCATCGCCCCGTACTTGGTGCGCGGCTCTTTTACAGCTTTTTTTATAAATAAGGAGAG
The DNA here is from genome assembly GCF_027579735.1 of Bombina bombina. NCBI lineage: Eukaryota > Metazoa > Chordata > Amphibia > Anura > Bombinatoridae > Bombina > Bombina bombina. Next base: position 624,397,664 of record NC_069499.1, on the reverse strand, counting down.
CGTATTCAAGTTCCTTGGCCGCGATGTTAGGCGATGTCAGGCGAGCGTATTGGTGCCGTTGAATGCAGCACAGTTGACGGTTTGATAAGTAGGCCTCAAAGAAAACTAAGAAAAATTGATATTAGGAGTAAAAAAGAAAGTTGCTTAAAATTGCCTGCTCTATCTGAATCATGAAAGTTTAATTTTGACTAGACTGTCCCTTTAAGGATATCACATTGTCAACACATCTACGTATGTGTATGTACCTAAATATATGTAAATGTGTGCTCTGTTCCCTGTATACAGCCTCTCCAATAGGAATGAATGGAGCGTTAAAGAATCAATACCATGTAAGTTAATACAACTCTAGAACATCTCCTGTGGCCATTTCAGAGTGTTTAACATATGTGCAAGACTGTTTGCAATTAGCTGTGAAAACGTTGTAAAGATGTCCAAAATTCCCTTTTTAAGGTCAAGTGCCTAGAGGTGTCGAATTTGAAATGCCAAAACTGGCCTCAAAAAAACTGTTGAAAAATGACTCAAAAAGTTACGTGAAAAGTAACTGCGTTAAAATATTGTAATGACTGAAAACCAGAGAAAAACCTTTTTCATATAGTTTTGTTTACTTATTCCAAATGTAAGAAAACCTGATTGTCATGTTACATTTACAATCAGACATTTTAACTAAATGAAATGGTGGCTATTGAAATGCACTAAAATTGAGCAGAAAAATCACCAGAACTCAACATGCATTTTCGCACAGCAAACATTAATGGATTGTATTGAAGGCCAATAGTATATACTTAAAGGGACATTCTAGTGCAAAAAATGCAGGCTGTAATTGGTTAGAGCATGCAATTTGTACACTATTGAAACGCCAACTATATGTGCTTGTAAGCCAATCAGCAGTGAAAGTCACACAACCCCGCTAATCACCAGCTGTGTTCAGCCCAGCAGCTGCAGCGCTTGCGGCTCTGAGGGGGGACTTTAAATATGAGTATGTGATTTTGCACTGGCATGTCCCTTTTAACCTTCCCTTAATGCTCAAAGTAGCACAAGCGCATCTATGGAGCTATGTAACTGTTCACGGCAAAGGCAATTAGAAGGTTAAGGTACATTCCTGTCTTCCTCAGGTAGAAAAGGAAAATATTAATTAGGGTGATCTAAAACCAGAACCTTCACCTGAATTTAAAAGACTGTCACTTTTGGCCATAGGCGGTACCCACCTGGTAATGCTTTTGCCCATTTCACCACATGCACTAGTTGCCTTTCTCCCAGCTCGTTCAGACTGCTAAGGAGCAGAGCGAATGAATCTGGCTGGTTATTGTCATGTCCTGAGCACACCACAATGGGCTCAATGGCCTCCAGCACATTAAGGAAGATGGGCTGGCAGCTATAGCCCTCCAGTTGTGAGATGGACATGGTGGGAGTCAGATCTCGGCTGCTCTCCCCTTGTCCAGGAGATCCCTCCAAGTCTTCCTGAGCCTTCAGATTCCCCAGCTTCTTCAGTTTGCGTGCTGCAAAAAAAACAACAAACAAAAACCAAGATGGTCACATATTTAGGAGTAGAAACAGCACAGCAACATGTATGTATGGTCTTTAGTTAACATGGACTTTACAAGCAAGACACAATCTGCTCCACTATTTTGCCACTCATTGCTTTTTTAATTCAGGAAGCATACATCAAATTAGATTTAAAAAAATAATATATATATATATATATATATATATATATATATATATATATATATATATATATATATATATATATATATATATATATATATATATAAAAACATATATATAGATTCATTATCCAAAAATAGAAAATTACATGTTCTATATTAAAGGCAAAACACAATGTTACAAAATAATTTGGGGTTAGATATATAGTAAAAGCTAATCTTGTTTTCCTAAACTCCTGTATAATCCTTCCTCTTCCACTGATATGTTGAGCCCTATATAATAGACTGCAAAACTTTACATGTTCAGAGAAAAATTGTGTATTAAAGTTGCCCCAAATTAAGGCCCAAGGGCAACATACAGAATGCCAAGTGTTATGTGTGACCCTCAGCACCACTAAGCAGAAAACATGTAGTTACTAAAATCTAGTTTCACACATGTCAAATACATCTGAGTAGTATACACAGTAAAATTAAATGCATAATCAGTAGCTAATTTCATATGTAATTTTGCACACAAAAAACTGATTTTAATTAATTTTTTTAAGATATTATCTTTAGCATAAGTGTGAGCATTGGCCACATTAGCCAATCACACCATTATTGATTGAACCTCCACATAGAAAAGTTTAGGTTTTCCTGTTGTGTATATTTGTGGCAGTGTGTGTGTTGGCTTTAGGAAGATTGCTTACACAAAATATGAATAGCTGGATATACTCAGCAACTACAATTGGTGTGCTCCGGACTTAATCCAGATCCAGTAGGGGGGGGGAGGTGGGGTACATGCAAACCGTGTAACACAGGGAGTAAAAGCTGCAGTAAGCTTGAAAGCCGGACTCGTCCACAGTCCCCATTCAAATCCAAACAATATTAATCACCATAGAGTCCGTCCTTATGATAAAAAGTCCAAATTTATTGAAGAAATGTATTAAAGGCAGAACCCCGTTTAGAAAAATAAAGCGGTGGGACATAGCTCACAACACATACGCGTTTCGGCTCTTGCCTTTCTCAATGATGTGAGCTATGTACCACAGCTTTATTTTGTTTTCTAAACAGTGTTCTGCGTTTAATAAATTTCTTTGATAAGTTTGGACTTTTTATCATAAGGTCAAACCCTATGGTGATTTATATTGCTGAATATAGTCTGGAGCTCCCAGATTACAGAATATGTATTTTAATATATTTTTAGACATGCAAAATTGTTAAAGTGAAAACAAAAATTACAAAAATATATTAACAACCAATACATGCTCATGGATATATAAAATAGAAACAATAAACATAAACACCAGAACTTATATATACATACAGGACCAGCACGCACCACAAAGGAAGAACTATCAGAAACATTCTACAGAACATTTGTTCTAAACTACAATTCAAGAATAAGACTAGAAAACAAAAACATTTTAAGGAGGCAGGATTTTATTTTTAAGGATTCAGAAATTAAATTAGAGGAATTTTATTTAAATAGGTTTTGAAGTGTAAAAACTAAGAGGAAATGATAAGAAACTACTACTACAGAAAGTGTGTGGAGGCTTCATGAAGGTGTCAATCAGTATAAACGGCAAAGCTGATACAGCACGGAAACTAAACATGATTAGATATTAGCTAAAAAAGAAGCGGTGTTAGTAGATAACAGTAATGATTATTGTATAAATTAAATATAAACAAACAGTGTCTTGTGAATTGAATTAGATCATGGTATCCACTCTCAATTCCTATTACCCATTTTTCTTCACTAACAGTACATTAATGATACTAATCTGGTTTTGATTTGCATGGTATGAACATCAGGCTTAATTGAATCCTGTGATTAATAAATAGTAATGATTCTGCATGAACAAAATTCTATACAAGCATATGTGGAACACCAAGGTACATTGATGAACTATTATTTCCTAAGGAATGTAATTTACTTTATGCTCATTTGTAATCATTAGTATATTGTAGCTAAAATAACTTTAAATATATTTGATATTCTTAAATAAGGAAATTGTACTTTAGTTGTGCCAAGGCATTTATATAATCTTCTAAGTGTTTCTGCAATTATGCTTTTAATCTTCAAGCAATACCTTTCCAAAATATTGTTTCAGTTAATAAATGTAGTCTCAAATCTAGTCCAAATAATATTATCCAGATGAACTCTAAAACAGATTAGCTAGAGAAAGAATGACACTAGTAAACGTTTTGCGCTGAATGAAAAGACATGGTTACTAGGTGAGACGGGCACTTTAGTGAAGTTTTGGAATATAGAATTATTTCCTCAATAAATCCAGCTGTTGGGCTCCAAAACATCACACAGAAAATGATCAGTGCTCTGAATAAAGGAATAGAACAGGATAGCAGTGGGATGAATGCCAAACCAAGATGTTTATCTAAAAAAAAAATAATCTCCTGAACTTAATTATTAAAATAAAAGCCATAAATATAATCACTGGAAGTTAGTAATAGAGACTGTGTGATGAAGCCGACAGAATTTGCATCAAATAAACCGAAAGCGCTCATCCATATAACCTACTGTAATACAATTTTAAATTACATGCACTGATGCTTTATTTTAAACAAAAGTAAAAGTACTTTAATATACCAGACTTTATTAACCTTTTTCTACAAAGTAAACTATCCACACTCACAAACATCAGCAAAACAGTCTTGAAGTGAACTGGGGACAGCTGTTTACATGACAGACTGGAAGAAAGGCAAACTCTTAATGCAAAAGCACTGAACATGCAGAAAAAAAAATACTTTTATGGAAATAATAAAGAATAGCCCAAATTTGCAGAATATGTAAAGAATTCTTTAAAAAATTCCTGTCTTCACACCTTTAGCAATGGATGGCCCAGATTATTAAATATGTCTAATCCAGCACAGAAAAAAACACCTGTTTTCAACAAGCATTATTCAGTAAACTGACCAGCGGAACAAGCATTATTCAGTAACCTGGCCAGCGGAACAAGCATTATTCAGTAACCTGGCCAGCGGAACAAGCATTATTCAGTAACCTGGCCAGCGGAACAAGCATTATTCAGTAACCTGGCCAGCGGAACAAGCATTATTCAGTAACCTGGCCAGCGGAACAAGCATTATTCAGTAACCTGGCCAGCGGAACAAGCATTATTCAGTAACCTGGCCAGCGGAACAAGCATTATTCACTAACCTGGCCAGCAGAACAAGCATTATTCAGTAGCCTGGCCAGCGGAACAAGCATTATTTAGTAACCTGGCCAGCAGAACAAGCATTATTCACTAACCTGGCCAGGGGAACAAGCATTATTCACTAACCTGGCCACCGGAACAAGCATTATTCACTAACCTGACCAGTGGAACAAGCATTATTCACTAACCTGGCCAGCGGAACAAGCATTATTCACTAACCTGACCAGCGGAACAAGCATTATTCAGTAACCTGGCCAGCAGAACAAGCATTATTCAGTAACCTGGCCAGCGGAACAAGCATTATTCAGTAACCTGACCAGCAGAACAAGCATTATTCACTAACCTGACCAGGGGAACAAGCATTATTCACCAACCTGGCCAGCAGAACAAGCATTATTCAGTAACCTGGCCAGCGGAACAAGCATTATTCAGTAACCTGGCCAGCAGAACAAGCATTATTCACTAACCTGACCAGCAGAACAAGCATTATTCACTAACCTGGCCACCGGAACAAGCATTATTCACTAACCTGACCAGCGGAACAAGCATTATTCACTAACCTGGCCACCGGAACAAGCATTATTCACTAACCTGACCAGCGGAACACGCATTATTCAGTAACCTGGTCAGGGGAACAAGCATTATTCACTAACCTGACCAGGGGAACAAGCATTATTCACTAACCTGGCCACCGGAACAAGCATTATTCACTAACCTGACCAGCGGAACAAGCATTATTCAGTAACCTGGTCAGGGGAACAAGCATTATTCAGTAACCTGGCCAGCGGAACAAGCATTATTCAGTAACCTGGCCAGCGGAACAAGCATTATTCAGTAATCTAGCCAGCAGAACAAGCATTATTCACTAACCTGGCCAGGGGAACAAGCATTATTTACTAACCTGGCCAGCGTAACAAGCATTATTCAGTAACCTAACCAGCGGAACAAGCATTATTCACTAACCTGGCCAGCCGAACAAACATTATTCACTAACCTGACCAGCGGAACCAGCATTATTCAGTAACCTGGCCAGCGGAAGAAGCATTATTCACTAACCTGGCCAGCAGAACAAGCATTATTCACTAACCTGGCCAGGGGAAAAATAATTATTCAGTAACCTGGCCAGTGGAACAAGCATTATTCACTAACCTGGCCAGCGGAACAGGCATTATTCACTAACCTGGCCAGCGGAACACGCATTATTCACTAACCTGGCCAGTGGAACAAGCATTATTTGGTAACCTGGTCAGTGGAACAAGCATTATTCACTAACCTGGCCAGCGGAACAAGCATTATTCAGTAACCTGGTCAGTGGAACAAGCATTATTCACTAACCTGGCCAGTAGAACAAGCATTATTCACTAACCTGACCAGTAGAACAAGCATTATTCACTAACTTGACCAGTAGAACAAGCATTATTCACTAACCTGGCCAGCAGAACAAACATTATTCACTAACCTGACCAGTAGAACAAGCATTATTCACTAACCTGGCCAGCAGAACAAACATTATTCACTAAACTGACCAGCGGAACAAGCATTATTCACTAACCTGGCCAGTAGAACAAGCATTATTCACTAACCTGACCAGTAGAACAAGCATTATTCACTAACTTGACCAGTAGACCAAGCATTATTCACTAACCTGGCCAGCAGAACAAACATTATTCACTAACCTGGCCAGTAGAACAAGCAATATTTACTAACCTGGCCAGCAGAAGAAGCATTATTCACCAACCTGACCAGTAGAACAAGCATTATTCACTAACCTGGCCAGTAGAACAAGCATTATTCACTAACCTGGCCAGCGGAACAAGCATGATTCACTAACCTGACCAGTAGAACAAGCAATATTCACTAACCTGGCCAGCAGAACAAGCATTATTCACTAACCTGGCCAGTAGAACAAGCAATATTTACTAACCTGGCCAGCAGAACAAGCATTATTCACCAACCTGATCAGTAGAACAAGCATTATTCACTAACCTGGCCAGTAGAACAAGCATTATTCACTAACCTGGCCAGCGGAACAAGCATGATTCACTAACCTGACCAGTAGAACAAGCAATATTCACTAACCTGGCCAGCAGAACAAGCATTATTCACTAACCTGACCAGTAGAACAAGCATTATTCACTAACCTGACCAGTAGAACAAGCATTATCCACTAACCTGACCAGTAGAACAAGAATTTGTCACTAACCTGACCAGTAGAACAAGCATTATACACTAACCTGACCAATAGAACAAGCATTATTCACTAACCTGACCAGTAGAACAAGAATTTTTTTTTTTTAATTTTTCAATCTTTTATTGAGGAAAATACAACATACAACAGTAAGAACAGTTAAGGCATGGTGAGGGTCTACAGGTACAAGTACAATTGTGAGAATTATACAGGTGAAGGAGATAGCATAAATATAGCTTTGCAGAAGGTAGCTTCAAAAGACTACAATGAATATAGCCTAGGGTAAGCTATCTCATAGTCTGTCTATATTAAATCAGAGATCTAATGTCCAGAACCTTACTCATGCTTACAGGTATTCTTCCTCTTTTCTTTTTTTTATAGAGTGTATCAATCAAGTTTAAACAAAAAATCACAAAAGGTTTCTATTAAGCAATACGGGACTCAACTAGCACCAACAAGCTCCGGTCAGTTCCTTAGCCTTATAGTATGGAAGTGTATAGAGAACAGAGCACAGCGCGGAGGCTGCGCCTATGTGGGTTATCAACTGAATATGAGTAGGGAACAATATGACTAATATAAGTGTCAGGAGAAAGTAGCAGTAGGGCGGCTTCTGAGGGATATGACTCCTGAATAACATCTAACTGCATGTCAAAAAAAAAAAGGGGGGGCGTACATCTTAAGGATAAAGGGGGAGGGGGTAAGGATAGAGGGAGTGCTGAAAGTATACTATTAAATCTACAGTCAGTGGGTAATAAGTGTGTGTTTAAATATTTGTTACCTGGATGAGAGGCGTAGATGGGACTCCCATGGCTCCCATATAAGACAATGCTGGGTGATCTGATTATTAGTTCTAAAGATGCCCTCCTCCATTTGCTTAAGGTAATTAAGGTTATCTACCACCCCCTGCCATTTTGGGGGGTTTGGCTTTTTCCAATTCCTTGCGATAAGGAGTTTGGCAAAAATGAGAACATAAACTAGTAGGGCCTGTAGGTGTTTAGGAAGGGACACAACGTCCAGATGTAAGAGAGCTGTGCTTGGTTGGTTAGGGGGCCCAATGAAACGCACAGCTGGCGAGTTTTCTCCCAGTAGGAACGTAACACTGGGCAGGACCACCAGATGTGGGTGGGGGTCCCCGGCTCTCCACATCCCCTCCAGCAAAGAGGAGAATGGTCAAGATACATTTTTTGCAATTTAGTGGAGACTAAGTGCCATCTGGTTAAAAGCTTGTAGAAAAGCTTGTACATGGTAACGCAGTGAACTGCTGCCTTTGTGGTTGTAATGGTTTGGAGCCACTGTTCAGGGGTGTACTCTTGTCTCCACTCTTGCTCCCACAAAACAATGTGAGTAGTTTTTACGGGTCTTGAGATGTGGGTGAGGAATTGGTAATGATACGTAAGCGGCTTAGTCAGCTAAGAATCTAATCTCCCAAGGGGTGAGATCAGGTGGTGGTCCCTCTAAGAAGCCCCATGTACTCATGATAGATCGTAATCTGACCAAGTCAAATTGTAGCCTAGAAGGTATCTCATACGTGTTGATCAGGTCCGGGAGAGATAAGAGGCACTTGTTCTGATAAAAATCAGTGACTCTAACTAGGGGTACTTTTTTCCAAGCGACTAGGTGTACATTAAGTAATTCATGGAGAAGTTCTGCTACCGTATGGATTGGAGAAGGGTGAGGGGAGATAGAGGGGTGGTGTTGCAATCTAAGCCATGCCTCCCAGCAACCTTTAATAAGGTGATTTGAGATAATAGGTTTGTCCGTGCAGTGCTGAGGAACCCACAAAAGGTCCTCTAGATAAACATAAGCCGGCAGAGAGGCTTGTTCCAAATCGCGCCACCTAGCCTGGGGAAAATTACTCCCCCAGGCTGAGGCATGTGAAAGCATGACAGCATTGTGGTCGGAGCTACTATTCGGCGCCCCTACCCATCCCTTCTCCACTGGGGATTGCAGGATATATGCTGCCACCCTTGGTCTCTTATCAGCACTATTTTAAAATAACAAACTCTTGATAGTAGAATAAAAAACTACAACTAAACACCACATACTCTTAACCATCTCCGTGGAGATGTTGCCTGTGCAACGGCAAAGAGAATGACTGGGGTGGGCGGAGCCTAGGAGGGACTATATGGCCAGCTTTGCTGGGACTCTTTGCCATTTCCTGTTGGGGAAGAGATATTCCCACAAGTAAGGATGACGCCGTGGACCGGACACACCAATGTTGGAGAAATAGCGGTTAAAGATAGACTGAAAATTTAATAAGGTAGTCTTTGGAACTGGAATGGGCAGGGAACGGAAAAGATAGACTATTTTAGGTAAGAGCATCATTTTAATGGCGGCAACTCTGCCTAGCCATGATATTTCTTCATATCTATTAGAAGCTAGAGCTTGGCCTAAAGATCTGTGGAGCAGGTCATAGTTGTGGGAAAGCGTTATGGCTTTATCATGGGATAGGTAGACCCCTAGGTGCTTAAGTCCTTTAGTCGACCACTTAAAGGAAAAAGATCTTTGTAGTTGTTGCAGCTCCAAAGGAGGTATGCCTATGGCATATGCCTCTGTTTTTGTAACATTTAGTTTATAGTGGGATAGGGAGACAAATTTTTGAAGAGGTCCATAAGGGGGGGAAGAGAGGTTAGGGGGTCAGTCAGGAAGACGGTTAAATCGTCAGCAAAGAGGGCTAATTTTTGCGGTGTATCGTGAAGGTTCAGTCCCTGAATGTTTGTGGAGCGTCTAATCGCAGCAGCAAGTGGCTCTATTACTAGGGCAAAGAGAGTCGGGGAGAAGAGGCAGCCCTGTCTAGTTCCATTGGTAATTTTGACCCTGGGGGAACAAAATCCCACTCCCTTAATGACTGCCGAAGGATTACAATATAGTGCACCAACTGCGGTACAGAAGGAAGCTGGAATACCAAAAGTCACCAGGACCCGAAACATATAATCCCACCTCTCCCTGTCGAAGGCTTTTTCAGCATTGAGGGACAGGGTAAGGAGGGGGATAGACATATCTGCTGACTCCATAAAGATATCAAGGAGTCTACGCTTGTTGTCGGGTCCCTGACGTCCTCCGATGAAACCCACCTGATCCAGGTGCACTATCATAGGGGCATGGGCTGCTAATCTATTGGCCAGGACTTTAGCATATATCTTCACGTCAGCATTTATTAAAGAGAGGTTTATAGCTCTCGCAGAGTTGGAGATCTTTCCCTTCCTTGGGAATGGTTAATATGTTGGCTTCTCTCTGGGAGAGAGCAATAAGTAGAAAGTCCCCTCCTCTGCTGACCATTTGGTAGGTGGCTGCTAGCCGAGTACACCCCTGCACAAGGGGCGCTCCCTAGGCCAGCCTATGAAGTTAAGGCTACATTAAATAAGGAATGAGTTATGTGAGAATATGGATAGGGTTTGTGTGTGGTATGTGTGGGAGATGGCACAGGGGAATTGGGAACTATTTATCATAAGAAAGGATGTTAGAGGAAGGAATTCCATACTGGAGTCTAGACTTTGTGAGGTTTGTATGAGTCCAGCCCTATCTGGTATTTTTATTTATTTTTTTATATTGAGCCAAACAAGGCTGAAATGGGTCAGATAGTACCTATAAAGTATAGTGCAAACAAATAGCAGTAAATTAACGCATATTGTGAAGTCAAAGAGCACAAAGAACACAAATGTAGCATAAATGTGACATAACAGTAACATCTGTTAGTAAACAGGATCAATTTCCTAATCACTGTACAGTAGGTGTATGGCCAAGCGGCAAACCAGCATACCTAGCCATGTCCCTGCGTATATATCTAAAGGTAACAAAGTTCTACAACCAGGTCCTATTGACCTCTATTAACTGTAGTAAGCATCTAGCCAATCAGGATTTTATTTTTTTTATTGAGCCAAGTAAGGTTCAAATGGGCCAGGATGTATCGATATTACAGGGAGTGGGGTAACCTGAAGCCTAGTAAGTGTAGTGCAAACAAATAACAGTAACACATATTGTAATACCATAACACACACATGTTGCATCAATGTGACATAACTACATAGATATCAACTAATGAACAGTATCAATTCCCCATCGCTGTACGGAGGGTGCATGGACCAGTGGCGAAATCAGCCTACCCGGCCATGTCCCTGCGTCTATATCCATGGGCTATAAGATTCTGCAATCAGGCCCTATAGATCTCTATTATCTATAACAATTAAGAACCAAACTAAACATATAAATGCATACATGAGTCCATGTAGATATCGTCAGGGTTACAATCTCACGTGTCTCAGAGCAATAATGTTGATACTACAAGTGCAGAAGGGCCAAAACAGTGACAAAGGGGAGTGCAAAGAGAGGGTCTGGGACCGTTATTCTCAGGTGTCCACAGGACTCACAATACAGAGGTATGTGAGAGATAAGATGGTGTTTGTGTTTTCTCAAACTGGTACTATAGTTGTGCAGTACTTTAAGATAGAGTGGGCCCCTGTGTGATCTGGAGTAATTAGATCCGTGCAGGGTCCGTTACAGGGGATCTGTGCCTTGTTGTCACAAAGTGCTCACTAGAAGTTAATGAGCTTATGCAATGAGTCTGCAGGCCCTAAGTGTCACCTCACAGACCGTCAAGGAAATTCTGGTCAGCTAGGCCTAAAACCCAAGATGGCTGCTACATGCGCCTCAGTGTAAGTGGATGTCGTATGGGAAACCCTCTCACCTGATCGCTCTAGTCCCAGTTCTAGATTTCGGTGATCCGGTCTTCTAATGTGGGGAAAAGCAAAGCTCCCTATGAGGCCCTTCAGGTACTCTCACACTGTTACTTTCTGCCGCAGACACGGCCACCGGCCAGGTGGGTCACGTAGTGTCAGATGTAGTGTGCAGAGCCGTGGATTCCTTATCTTAGATCGGTAAGACCCTCTGTGGAGACTGGTGCTCCGGAGCGGATCCCTGACCCTCCGGAGCACAGAGAACTAGTTAGTAATCTTAGTGAGGTGGTGATTACTGGTCCGCAAACTCTGCCTGATACTTTTGAAGCGCTTCCGCTATTAAACTCCTGAATCCGGCCGGGTCAAACAGGTAACCTCTCTGCTAATGTTGCTTGTTGTTTCAGGAAGTCCCAGCACCACTTTTGGGTCACTTATTCAAACTTAAATGACTCTAATTGGCACTAAAGTATACGGAGCTCACACAAACTGCGACTTTCCTGAACGGCAGTTAATTCCGCCCCCCTTATCTACATTTTTAAACAACCAGAACAAGCATTTTTCACTAACCTGACCAGTAGAACAAGCATTATCCACTAACCTGACCAGCAGAACAAGCATTTTTCACTAACCTGACCAGTAGAACAAGCATTATTCACTAACCTGACCAGTAGAACAAGCTTAATTCACTAACCTGACCATTAGAACAAGCATTATTCACTAACCTGACCAGTTGAACAAGCATTTTTCACTAACCTGCTCAGTAGAACAAGCTTTATTCACTAACCTTAAATATGTCTAATCCAGTACAGAAAAAAGCCACCTGTTTTCAGTAACCTGGCCAGCGTAACAAGCATTATTCAGTAACCTGGCCAGCGGAACAAGCATTATTCACGAACCTGGCCAGCAGAATAAGCATTATTCACTAGCCTGGCCAGCGGAACAAGCATTATTCACTAACCTGGCCAGGGAACAAGCATTATTCACTAACCTGGAGAGCAGAACAAGCATTATTCACTAACCTGGCCAGCGGAACAAGCATTATTCAGTAACCTGGCCAGCGGAACAAGCATTATTCACTAACCTGGCCAGCAAAACAAGCATTATTTACTAACCTGGACAGCAGAATAAGCATTATTCACTAGCCTGCCCAGCGGAAAAAGCATTATTAAGTAACCTGGCCAGCAGAACAAGCATTATTCACTAACCTGGCCAGCGGAACAAACATTATTCACTAACCTGGCCAGCGGAACAAGCATTATTCAGTAACCTGGCCAGCGGAACAAGCATTATTCAGTAAACTGGCCAGTGTAACAATCATTATTCAGTAACCTGGCTAGCGTAACAAGCATTATTCAGTAACCTGGCCAGTGGAACAAGCATTTTACACAAACCTGACCGGTAGAACAAGCATTATTCACTAACCTGACCAGCGGAAAAAGCATTATCCACTAACCTGACCGGTAGAACAAGCATTATTCCCTAACCTGACCAGCGGAACAAGCATTATTCACTAACCTGACCAGTAGAACAAGCATTATTCACTAACCTGACCAGTAGAACAAACATTATTCACTAACCTGACCAGTATAACAAGCATTATTCAGTAACCTGACCAGCAGAACAAGAATTATTCAGTAACCTGGCCAGCAAAACAAGCATTATTCAGTAACTTGGCCAGCAGAACAAGCATTATTCAGTAACTTGGCCAGCGGAACAAGCACTATTCACTAACCTGGAAAGCAGAACAAGCATTATTTACTATCCTGGCCAGTAGAACAAGCATCATTCACTAACTTGACCAGTAGAACAAGCATTATTCACTAGCCTGCCCAGCGGAAAAAGCATTATTAAGTAACCTGGCCAGCAGAACAAGCATTATTCACTAACCTGGCCAGCGGAACAAACATTATTCACTAACCTGGCCAGCGGAACAAGCATTATTCAGTAACCTGGCCAGCGGAACAAGCATTATTCAGTAAACTGGCCAGTGTAACAAGCATTATTCAGTAACCTGGCTAGCGTAACAAGCATTATTCGGTAACCTGGCCAGTGGAACAAGCATTTTACACAAACCTGACCGGTAGAACAAGCATTATTCACTAACCTGACCAGCGGAACAAGCATTATTCACTAACCTGACCAGTAGAACAAGCATTATTCACTAACCTGACCAGTAGAACAAGCATTATTCACTAACCTGACCAGTAGAACAAGCATTATTCAGTAACCTGACCAGCAGAACAAGCATTATTCAGTAACCTGGCCAGCAAAACAAGCATTATTCAGTAACTTGGCCAGCGGAACAAGCATTATTCACTAACCTGGAAAGCAGAACAAGCATTATTTACTAACCTGGTCAGTAGAACAAGCATCATTCACTAACTTGACCAGTAGAACAAGCATTATTCCCTAACCTGACCAGCGGAACAAGCATTATTCCCTAACCTGACCAATAGAACAAGCATTATTCACTAACCTGACCAGTAGAACAAGCATTATTCACTAACCTGACCAGTAGAACAATCATTATTCACTAACCTGACCAGTAGACCAAGCATTTTTCACTAACCTGACCAGTAGAACAAGCATTATCCACTAACCGTACCAGCAGAACAAGCATTTTTCACTAACCTGGCCAGTAAAACAAGCATTATCCACATTATCCACTAACCTGACCAGTAGAACAAGCATTATTCACTAACCTGACCAGTAGAACAAGCATTATTCACTAACCTGACCAGTAGAACAAGCATTTTTCACTAACCTGACCAGTAGAACAAGCATTATCCATTAACCTGACCAGTAGAACAAGCATTATCCACTAACCTGACCAGCAGAACAAGCATTATTCAGTAACCTGACCAGCAGAACAAGCATTTTTCACTAACCTGACCAGTAGAACAAGCATTATTCACTAACCTGACCAGAAGAACAAGCATTTTTCACTAACCTGACCAGTAGAACAAGCATTATTCACTAACCTGACCAGTACAACAAGCATTGTTCACTAACCTGACCAGTACAACAAGCATTATTCACTAACCTGACCAGTAGAACAAGCATTATTCCCTAACCTGACCAGTAGAACAAGCATTATCCACTGACCTGACCAGTAGAACAAGCATTATTCACTAACCTGACCAGTAGAACAAGCATTTTTCACTAACCTGACCAGTAGAACAAGCATTATCCATTAACCTGACCAGTAGAACAAGCATTATCCATTAACCTGACCAGTAGAACAAGCATTATCCACTAACCTGACCAGCAGAACAAGCATTATTCAGTAACCTGACCAGCAGAACAAGCATTTTTCACTAACCTGACCAGTAGAACAAGCATTATTCACTAACCTGACCAGTAGAACAAGCATTTTTCACTAACCTGACCAGTAGAACAAGCAATATTAACTGACCTGACCAGTAGAACAAGCATTATTCCCTATCCTGACCAGTAGAACAAGCATTATTCACTAACCTGACCAGTAGAACAAGCATTATTCAGTAATCTGACCAGTAGAACAATAATTATTCACTAACCAGACCAGTAGAACAAGCATTATTCACTAACCTGACCAGTAGAACAAACATTATTCCCCATCTTGATCAGCAGAACAAGCATTATCCACTAATCTGACCAGCAGAACAAGCATTATTCACTAACCTGACCAGTAGAACAAGCATTATTCACTAACCTGACCAGTAGAACAAGCATTATTCACTAACCTGACCAGTAGAACAAGCATTATCCACTAACCTGACCAGTAGACCAAACATTATTCACTAACCTGACCAGTAGAACAAGCATTATTCACTAACCTGACCAGTAGAACAAGCATTATAAACTAACCTGACCAGTGACCAGTAGAACAAGCATTATTCACAAACCTGAAAAGTAGAATAAGCATTATTCACTAACCTGACCAGCAGAACAAGCATTATCCACTAATCTGACCAGTAGAACAAGCATTATTCACTAACCTAAACAGTAGAACAAGCATTATTCACTAACCTGACTAGTAGAACAAGCATTATTCACTAACCTGACCAGTAGAACAAGCATTATTCACTAACCGGACTAGTAGAACAAGCATTATTCACTAACCTGACCAGCACAACAAGCATTATCCACTAACCTGCCCAGCAGAACAAGCATTATCCACTAACCTGACCAGCAGAACAAGCATTATTAAGTAACCTGACCAGTAGAACAAGCATTATTCACAAACCTGACCAGTAGAACAAGCATTATTCACTAACCTGACCAGTAGAACAAGCATTATTCACTAACCTAAACAGTAGAACAAGCATTATTCACTAACCTGACTAGTAGAACAAGCATTATTCACTAACCTGACCAGCAGAACAAGCATTATTCACTAATCTGACCAGTAGAACAAGCATTATTCACTAACCTGACCAGCAGAACAAGCATTATTCACTAACCTGACCAGTAGAACAAGCATTATAAACTAACCTGACCAGTAGAACAATCATTATTCACTAACCTGACCAGTAGAACAAGCATTATTCACTAACCTGACCAGTAGAACAAGCATTATAAACTAACCTGACCAGTAGAACAAGCATTATTCACTAACCTGACCAGTAGAACAAGCATTATCCACTAACCTGACCAGCAGAACAAGCATTATCCACTAACATGAACAGCAAAACAAGCATTATTCACTAACCTGACCAGGAGAACAAGCATTATCCACTAACCTGACCAGCAGAACAAGCATTATTTACTAACCTGACCAGTAGAACAAGCATTATCCACTAACCTGACCAGTAGAACAAGAAGTATTCACTAACCTGGCCAGTAGAACAAGCAGTATTCACTAACCTGAACAGAAGAACAATCATTATTCAGTAACCTGACCAGTAGAACAAGCATTATTAAGTAACCTGACCAGTAGAACAAGCATTATTCACTAACCTGACCAGCAGAACAAGCATTATTCACTAACCTGACCAGTAGAACAAGCATTATTTACTAACCTGACCAGTAGAACAAGCATTATTCACTAACCTGGCCAGCAGAACAAGCATTATTCACTAACCTGACCAGTAGAACAAGCATTATTCACTAACCTGACCAGTAGAACAAGCATTATCCACTAACCTGACCAGGAGAACAAGCATTATCCACTAACCTGACCAGCAGAACAAGCATTATTAAGTAACCTGACCAGTAGAACAAGCATTATTCACTAACCTGACCAGTAGAACAAGCATTATTCACAAACCTGACCAGTAGAACAAGCATTATTCACTAACCTGACCAGTAGAACAAGCATTATTAACTAACCTGACCAGTAGAACAAGCATTATTAACTAACCTGACCAGTAGAACAAGCATTATTCACTAACCTGGCCAGTAGAACAAGCATTATTCACTAACATGACCAGTAGAACAAGCATTATTCACTAACCTGACCAGTAGAACAAGCATTATTCACTAACCTGACCAGTAGAACAAACATTATCCACTAACCTGCCCAGCAGAACAAGCATTATCCACTAACCTGACCAGCAGAACAAGCATTATTAAGTAACCTGACCAGTAGAACAAGCATTATTCACAAACCTGACCAGTAGAACAAGCATTATTCACTAACCTGACCAGTAGAACAAGCATTATTCACTAACCTAAACAGTAGAACAAGCATTATTCACTAACCTGACTAGTAGAACAAGCATTATTCACTAACCTGACCAGCAGAACAAGCATTATTCACTAACCTGACCAGTAGAACAAGCATTATAAACTAACCTGACCAGTAGAACAAGCATTATTAACTAACCTGACCAGTAGAACAAGCATTATTAACTAACCTGACCAGTAGAACAAGCATTATTCACTGACCTGGCCAGTAGAACAAGCATTATTCACTAACATGACCAGTAGAACAAGCATTATTCACTAACCTGACCAGTAGAACAAGCATTATTCACTAACCTGACCAGTAGAACAAACATTATCCACTAACCTGCCCAGCAGAACAAGCATTATCCACTAACCTGACCAGCAGAACAAGCATTATTAAGTAACCTGACCAGTAGAACAAGCATTATTCACAAACCTGACCAGTAGAACAAGCATTATTCACTAACCTGACCAGTAGAACAAGCATTATTCACTAACCTAAACAGTAGAACAAGCATTATTCACTAACCTGACTAGTAGAACAAGCATTATTCACTAACCTGACCAGCAGAACAAGCATTATTCACTAACCTGACCAGTAGAACAAGCATTATAAACTAACCTGACCAGTAGAACAATCATTATTCACTAACCTGACCAGTAGAACAAGCATTATTCACTAACCTGACCAGTAGAACAAGCATTATAAACTAACCTGACCAGTAGAACAAGCATTATTCACTAACCTGACCAGTAGAACAAGCATTATCCACTAACCTGACCAGCAGAACAAGCATTATCCACTAACATGAACAGCAAAACAAGCATTATTCACTAACCTGACCAGGAGAACAAGCATTATCCACTAACCTGACCAGCAGAACAAGCATTATTTACTAACCTGACCAGTAGAACAAGCATTATCCACTAACCTGACCAGTAGAACAAGAAGTATTCACTAACCTGGCCAGTAGAACAAGCAGTATTCACTAACCTGACCAGAAGAACAATCATTATTCAGTAACCTGACCAGTAGAACAAGCATTATTAAGTAACCTGACCAGTAGAACAAGCATTATTCACTAACCTGACCAGCAGAACAAGCATTATTCACTAACCTGACCAGTAGAACAAGCATTATTTACTAACCTGACCAGTAGAACAAGCATTATTCACTAACCTGGCCAGCAGAACAAGCATTATTGACTAACCTGACCAGTAGAAAAAGCATTATTCACTAACCTGACCAGTAGAACAAGCATTATCCACTAACCTGACCAGGAGAACAAGCATTATCCACTAACCTGACCAGCAGAACAAGCATTATTAAGTAACCTGACCAGTAGAACAAGCATTATTCACTAACCTGACCAGTAGAACAAGCATTATTCACAAACCTGACCAGTAGAACAAGCATTATTCACTAACCTGACCAGTAGAACAAGCATTATTAACTAACCTGACCAGTAGAACAAGCATTATTCACTAACCTGGCCAGTAGAACAAGCATTATTCACTAACATGACCAGTAGAACAAGCATTATTCACTAACCTGACCAGTAGAACAAGCATTATTCACTAACCTGACCAGTAGAACAAACATTATCCACTAACCTGACCAGTAGAACAAGCATTATTCATTAACCTGACCAGTAGAACAAGCATTATTCACTAACATGTCCAGTAGAACAAGCATTATAAACTATCCTGACCAGTGACCAGTAGAACAAGCATTATTCACAAACCTGACCAGTAGAATAAGCATTATTCACTAACCTGGCCAGCAGAACAAGCATTATCCACTAATCTGACCAGTAGAGCAAGCATTATTCACTAACCTAAACAGTAGAACAAGCATTATTCACTAACCTGACTAGTAGAACAAGCATTATTCACTAACCTGACCAGTAGAACAAACATTATTCACTAACCTAAACAGTAGAACAAGCATTATTCACTAACCTGACTAGTAGAACAAGCATTATTCACTAACCTGACCAGCAGAACAAGCATTATTCACTAATCTGACCAGTAGAACAAGCATTATTCACTAACCTGACCAGCAGAACAAGCATTATTCACTAACCTGACCAGTAGAACAAGCATTATAAACTAACCTGGCCAGTAGAACAATCATTATTCACTAACCTGACCAGTAGAACAAGCATTATTCACTAACCTGACCAGTAGAACAAGCATTATAAACTAACCTGACCAGTAGAACAAGCATTATTCACTAACCTGACCAGTAGAACAAGCATTATTCACTAACCTGACCAGTAGAACAAGCATTATTCACTAACCTGGCCAGCAGAACAAGCATTATTCACTAACCTGACCAGTAGAACAAGCATTATTCACTAACCTGACCAGTAGAACAAGCATTATCCACTAACCTGACCAGGAGAACAAGCATTATCCACTAACCTGACCAGCAGAACAAGCATTATTAAGTAACCTGACCAGTAGAACAAGCATTATTCACTAACCTGACCAGTAGAACAAGCATTATTCACAAACCTGACCAGTAGAACAAGCATTATTCACTAACCTGAACAGTAGAACAAGCATTATTAACTAACCTGACCAGTAGAACAAGCATTATTAACTAACCTGACCAGTAGAACAAGCATTATTAACTAACCTGACCAGTAGAACAAGCATTATTCACTAACCTGACCAGTAGAACAAGCATTATAAACTAACCTGACCAGTGACCAGTAGAACAAGCATTATTCACAAACCTGACCAGTAGAATAAGCATTATTCACTAACCTGACCCGCAGAACAAGCATTATCCACTAATCTGACCAGTAGAACAAGCATTATTCACTAACCTGACCAGTAGAACAAGCATTATAAACTAACCTGACCAGTAGAACAAGCATTATAAACTAACCTGACCAGTAGAACAAGCATTATTCACTAACCTGACCAGTAGAACAAGCATTATCCACTAACCTGACCAGCAGAACAAGCATTATCCACTAACCTGACCAGCAAAACAAGCATTATTCCCTAACCTGACCAGGAGAACAAGCATTATCCACTAACCTGACCAGCAGAACAAGCATTATTTACTAACCTGACCAGTAGAACAAGCATTATCCACTAACCTGACCAGTAGAACAAGAAGTATTCACTAACCTGGCCAGTAGAACAAGCAGTATTCACTAACCTGACCAGAAGAACAATCATTATTCAGTAACCTGACCAGTAGAACAAGCATTATTAAGTAACCTGACCAGTAGAACAAGCATTATTCACTAACCTGACCAGCAGAACAAGCATTATTCACTAACCTGACCAGTAGAACAAGCATTATTCACTAACCTGACCAGTAGAACAAGCATTATTCACTAACCTGGCCAGCAGAACAAGCATTATTCACTAACCTGACCAGTAGAACAAGCATTATTCACTAACCTGACCAGTAGAACAAGCATTATCCACTAACCTGACCAGGAGAACAAGCATTATCCACTAACCTGACCAGCAGAACAAGCATTATTAGGTAACCTGACCAGTAGAACAAGCATTATTCACTAACCTGACCAGTAGAACAAGCATTATTCACAAACCTGACCAGTAGAACAAGCATTATTCACTAACCTGACCAGTAGAACAAGCATTATTCACAAACCTGACCAGTAGAACAAGCATTATTCACTAACCTGAACAGTAGAACAAGCATTATTAACTAACCTGACCAGTAGAACAAGCATTATTAACTAACCTGACCAGTAGAACAAGCATTATTCACTAACCTGACCAGTAGAACAAGCATTATAAACTAACCTGACCAGTGACCAGTAGAACAAGCATTATTGACAAACCTGACCAGTAGAATAAGCATTATTCACTAACCTGACCAGCAGAACAAGCATTATCCACTAATCTGACCAGTAGAACAAGCATTATTCACTAACCTAAACAGTAGAACAAGCATTATTCACTAACCTGACCAGTAGAACAAACATTATTCACTAACCTAAACAGTAGAACAAGCATTATTCACTAACCTGACTAGTAGAACAAGCATTATTCACTAATCTGACCAGTAGAACAAGCATTATTCACTAACCTGACCAGCAGAACAAGCATTATTCACTAACCTGACCAGTAGAACAAGCATTATAAACTAACCTGACCAGTAGAACAATCATTATTCACTAACCTGACCAGTAGAACAAGCATTATTCACTAACCTGACCAGTAGAACAAGCATTATAAACTAACCTGACCAGTAGAACAAGCATTATTCACTAACCTGACCAGTAGAACAAGCATTATCCACTAACCTGACCAGCAAAACAAGCATTATTAAGTAACCTGACCAGTAGAACAAGCATTATTCACTAACCTGACCAGTAGAACAAGCATTATTCACAAACCTGACCAGTAGAACAAGCATTATTCACTAACCTGACCAGTAGAACAAGCATTATTAACTAACCTGACCAGGAGAACAAGCATTATCCACTAACCTGACCAGCAGAACAAGCATTATCCACTAACCTGACCAGCAGAACAAGCATTATTAAGTAACCTGACCAGTAGAACAAGCATTATTCACTAACCTGACCAGTAGAACAAGCATTATTCACTAACCTGACCAGCAGAACAAGCATTATTCACTAACCTGACCAGTAGAACAAGCATTATTAACTAACCTGACCAGTAGAACAAGCATTATTCACTAACCTGACCAGTAGAACAAGCATTATTAACTAACCTGACCAGTAGAACAAGCATTATTAACTAACCTGACCAGTAGAACAAGCATTATTCACTAACCTGACCAGTAGAACAAGCATTATAAACTAACCTGACCAGTGACCAGTAGAACAAGCATTATTCACAAACCTGACCAGTAGAATAAGCATTATTCACTAACCTGACCCGCAGAACAAGCATTATCCACTAATCTGACCAGTAGAACAAGCATTATTCACTAACCTGACCAGTAGAACAAGCATTATAAACTAACCTGACCAGTAGAACAAGCATTATAAACTAACCTGACCAGTAGAACAAACATTATTCACTAACCTGACCAGTAGAACAAGCATTATCCACTAACCTGACCAGCAGAACAAGCATTATCCACTAACCTGACCAGCAAAACAAGCATTATTCCCTAACCTGACCAGGAGAACAAGCATTATCCACTAACCTGACCAGTAGAACAAGCATTATTTACTAACCTGACCAGTAGAACAAGCATTATCCACTAACCTGACCAGTAGAACAAGAAGTATTCACTAACCTGGCCAGTAGAACAAGCAGTATTCACTAACCTGACCAGAAGAACAATCATTATTCAGTAACCTGACCAGTAGAACAAGCATTATTAAGTAACCTGACCAGTAGAACAAGCATTATTCACTAACCTGACCAGCAGAACAAGCATTATTCACTAACCTGACCAGTAGAACAAGCATTATTCACTAACCTGACCAGTAGAACAAGCATTATTCACTAACCTGGCCAGCAGAACAAGCATTATTCACTAACCTGACCAGTAGAACAAGCATTATTCACTAACCTGACCAGTAGAACAAGCATTATCCACTAACCTGACCAGGAGAACAAGCATTATCCACTAACCTGAGCAGCAGAACAAGCATTATTAAGTAACCTGACCAGTAGAACAGGCATTATTCACTAACCTGACCAGTAGAACAAGCATTATTCACAAACCTGACCAGTAGAACAAGCATTATTCACTAACCTGACCAGTAGAACAAGCATTATTCACAAACCTGACCAGTAGAACAAGCATTATTCACTAACCTGAACAGTAGAACAAGCATTATTAACTAACCTGACCAGTAGAACAAGCATTATTAACTAACCTGACCAGTAGAACAAGCATTATTCACTAACCTGACCAGTAGAACAAGCATTATAAACTAACCTGACCAGTGACCAGTAGAACAAGCATTATTCACAAACCTGACCAGTAGAATAAGCATTATTCACTAACCTGACCAGCAGAACAAGCATTATCCACTAATCTGACCAGTAGAACAAGCATTATTCACTAACCTAAACAGTAGAACAAGCATTATTCACTAACCTGACCAGTAGAACAAACATTATTCACTAACCTAAACAGTAGAACAAGCATTATTCACTAACCTGACTAGTAGAACAAGCATTATTCACTAATCTGACCAGTAGAACAAGCATTATTCACTAACCTGACCAGCAGAACAAGCATTATTCACTAACCTGACCAGTAGAACAAGCATTATAAACTAACCTGACCAGTAGAACAATCATTATTCACTAACCTGACCAGTAGAACAAGCATTATTCACTAACCTGACCAGTAGAACAAGCATTATAAACTAACCTGACCAGTAGAACAAGCATTATTCACTAACCTGACCAGTAGAACAAGCATTATCCACTAACCTGACCAGCAAAACAAGCATTATTCACTAACCTGACCAGGAGAACAAGCATTATCCACTAACCTGACCAGCAGAACAAGAAGTATTCACTAACCTGACCAGTAGAACAAGCAGTATTCACTAACCTGACCAGAAGAACAATCATTATTCAGTAACCTGACCAGTAGAACAAGCAGTATTCACTAACCTGGCCAGCAGAACAAGCATTATTCACTAACCTGACCAGTAGAACAAGCATTATTCACTAACCTGACCAGTAGAACAAGCATTATCCACTAACCTGACCAGGAGAACAAGCATTATCCACTAACCTGACCAGCAGAACAAGCATTATTCACTAACCTGACCAGCAGAACAAGCATTATCCACTAACCTGACCAGCAGAACAAGCATTATTAAGTAACCTGACCAGTAGAACAAGCATTATTCACTAACCTGACCAGTAGAACAAGCATTATTCACTAACCTGACCAGCAGAACAAGCATTATTCACTAACCTGACCAGTAGAACAAGCATTATTCACTAACCTGACCAGTAGAACAAGCATTATTCACTAACCTGACCAGCAGAACAAGCATTATTAAGTAACCTGACCAGTAGAACAAGCATTATTCACTAACCTGACCAGGAGAACAAGCATTATCCACTAACCTGACCAGCAGAACAATCATTATCCACTAACCTGACCAGTAGAACAAGCATTATTAACTAACCTAACCAGTAGAACAAGCATTATTAACTAACCTGACCAGCAGAACAAGCATTATTCACTAACCTGACCAGCAGAACAAGCATTATTAACTAACCTGACCAGTAGAACAAGCATTATTAACTAACCTGTCCAGCAGAACAAGCATTATCCACTAACCTGACCAGTAGAACAAGCATTATCCACTAACCTGACCAGCAGAACAAGCATTATTCACTAACCTGACCAGTAGAACAAGCATTATTAGGTCTTAATAGATCCCACAGAAGAAACCAATAAATCTATCCCTTAAAATAACTAGCTTAAAAAAAATGAAGTTCTCATAGGCAAGCAAGGATCAGGAAGAACCACCTGTTGCTTGTCCCACTCAGGGCTATATATAGGTGGAGCACAACTAACAGTGCAGGGTGAGCTATCTTTTGCGTGACGCTGCACAAAGAATAACGCACAATCTGGTATTAAGTGGATGGTTAAATATTTTAACCAAAGCATCAAAACTTTTTATTCGCCCTATACTTTTAATGGATAGTGCAGGCTTTTAACTTGCTCATTGTGCTTGTATTACAAGTGGTGAGTCAAGAGCTGCGCTCAAGCACAATTAATAATAGCACTGTGTAAAATACCTGTGTAAAATGTAGCACTTTTAAGACCCTTGGCTTAGAGCTTGAGCGACGTAAACGCACAACACTAATATTTTTGTGCTCCACTTGTAATATAGGCCTTAATCTTTTGAACCAATAGTGAGATAAAAAAAAATAAACAAATGGCAAAATAGGCTGAACCTCAAAGGAATTAGCATTGCAACAAAGGCCACAACGTAATAAGGGTCCCTCTGGCATCATATATTGAAGTTGTAAACAAAAAAAAAATGAAAAGAAGTTGCACTAAAATGTGTGATCTAAATTAAAAAACACATTTTACAAAATACAGTGACAAGAAAAAAAATGAATGAACCCATTAGAATTGCCCACATTTTTGCATAAATTGGTTATAAAATTTAATCTGATCTTCAACTAACTTAATATAAAAACTTAGTTGATGAACTTTCTTCATTTATAGACAATTTGTCTTACTGTAAATACATTTGATGTTTTTTTGGAGATACTTAAAGATACTTTTGCAACACACAATTCAGCACAAAGGTCTTCTGAAATATCTTTTGTTTGATGCAATGCTTCTTGTGAATAGCAAACTCAAATATTTGTGAGTGTTTCTTAAATGTTGGGCTGCTCTGACCAGCACTGCCAATTTGTAAATGTTTACACAGTGTATTAAAAAAAAGAAATATAGGCTTGTTTGTGTGTTTTATTTGTTTGAGCGGACCGTGTCTATTTTTTATTATTATTTTAAGATAAGATCAAATGTTATGACAGTTTATTCTGAAATCCAGGATCCAGTTGATCCCTTTTTCTTACTATTGTATGATTTAACTATCACGGAATAAAGATCCAGATATACTGATACCAGCATCTTCTCACATTGATAGCCTGCTGTGAATATCACACTTGGTACATATATACACCTGGGGGCCGATTTATTAAGCTCAGTATGGAGCTTGATGCCGCTGTTTTCCGCGTGAGCCTTCAGGCCCGCCGGAAACAGCAGTTATGAAGCAGCAGTCTAAAGACCGCTGCTCCATAACTTGTCCGCCTGCTCTGTGGCCGCGGACAGAAATCAACCTAATCGAATCTGCAGGGAGTGGCATTGCACCAGCGTGCAATGATAAATGCAGACAGCATATGCTGTCGTAAATTTTTCAATGTGCAGCGGGCATGATACACTACATCGTGTCCGCTCACACTATGATAAATCTACCCCCTGGTCTTATGTTTCTGATATAGAAGGGGCCCCAAAGTCTTTACAGCTTGAAACAATTAGCTTAAAACATTATCGGAAGGGAGGACTCATGAGGCGATCACCTCTGAGACTTGAAATGATCCAAACTGCACAGAAACAGAAAAGACTGGTATTTGTGGACATGGCAGTCTAATTTTACTGCCGAAAATTCCTTTTGTTTGAGTATTTCCAATGTCCAATTAAGAAATCCTGATTTAATTGGTACTCAAACTCCATGGTCTCATGTGGAACTAATGTTACTATAGTGTCTGCCATCATACCGAGCACATTAATGCAATCATTTCATTTCATGTGCTAATTACGCCTTGGCAAATTATTATCTATAGAGCTTTAGGGAAGACTGATTTGGCTTCCAAATGTCTTTAGAACCTTACTTACCTTGGATGTGTGAGATGTGTGCTAATTACGTTTTGACAAGGATTTCAACCAGATAGGAAGTCACATATTTTCAGCCTGTGCCCTGATCTTTCCCAGAGTAGTTACTGGAACTTAAGTAAAGACCCTTGGAAGAGTGGTCAACCCAAAAGTAAAATTCTAAAACAGGAAAATATTTTTTCCCCTGCAAAGTCAGAAATTGTTGCAATATACGTGAATGAGACCATAAAGATAACAATCTTTCAGATCTATCATATTCATAAAATGACTAGATTCTAGGGTCGTTATGACACAATAACTCTCCATCCAAGAAGTAGGAACTCTTCACAAATCTGTTTAGACCTTAAAATTTTAATATTGGCTGAAATGTATTCTCTTTATGTAAAGCAATAAAAACGCTGGAGTAAAATAAGTGTTTAGATTTTTTTTAAATGTCTAAAACTAGGCGTAACGTATCCTCTTTATTAGAAACAATAAAAATGTTGGAGTAAAATACGAGTTACATTACAAGAAAACAGTCTTCTAAAATGAAAAACAGACACAGACAAACCTGTCTATACTTTTTAAAAGACTAACACTGGCCGTTTATTTGGAACAATTTTAATGCAGACATAAAATAAGATTTACAGTACTAGGAAACAGGTTTCTGCAACGGAAAACACATTCACAGACACAGATACCTCTACCTCGTATAGACTTGCATTGTCTAGGTAAAGGAAGTGCAAATTAATATAGAACAGCACATGGAGGAATTAAACACCCCAGGTGCCAGGATTGTATACATTATAATGAAACATTAGTAAAAAAAATGTGCCGTCTCCAAAAGTCTTGTCCTCAGTTAGAAACCATGTGCCCCTTGTCATGGTATCACCAATGGCTCCTCAATATAGCTGGGATCATCCACAACGTTGTTTTTTAAAAAAGGAGGAAAGGTCAGCCAGAACTGCTAGTTATAGGTTGAATTAAAAATAAATGCCTTTTTTTAGGCAGTAATGCATTAAAATAAATCGGATGAAAATATTGCATTCAACTTAATAGAAAACTAGAAGACTGTGGTAAAAGTAGATTTTGTAATGAATTGTTTTTATATATATATTATTATTATTATTATTGTTTTTTTGGGAATGTTTAAAAGTTAAAGGTTGTTTCAAGCACATTTGGGCACAACATTTTAATCAATTTAATGTTTCTATAGAATATAAAATTATTTCTTTCAAAATATAAAAAAAGGTTGATTTTAAAACTCCCACCTCAGTGATTAATTTTTGGGAAAAGGATGCTATAAAATTTCAAAAGCCATTTAGTATTTTCAACATTTCACCCAACTCAATTAATTTTGGTTGTGGTAAAAATAGTGAGGAATGTGTGTGTGTGTATGTATGTATGTGTATGTATGTGTTTGTGTGTGTGTGTATGTATGTGTATATGTGTGTATGTATGTGTATGTATGTGTGTGTGTATGTATGTGTGTGTATATGTGTATGTGTGTGTATATGTGTATGTATGTGTATGTGTGTGTATATGTGTATGTGTGTGTGTGTATATGTGTATGTGTGTGTATATGTGTATGTGTGTGTGTGTGTAATTGTGTATGCATGTGTGTGTGTGTGTATGTGTGTGTGTGTGTATGTGTGTATGTATGTGTATGTGTGTGCATATGTGTATGTGTGTGTGTGTGTATGTGTGTATGTATGTGTATGTGTGTGTGTGTGTGGGGGGGGCATCTGGGCATCTTTCATGCCCGACAAAAAAATGTTCTCTTAGGTTTACCATTTTCTTTAGTTCTATGTCTTCAATAAAAATAGTGCTGGGTATTACATATTTTACTTGAAATCATTTTTACACCATAATTATATGTATCCTGAATTTATGCTTCCTAAAGTGAATTTCATAAAGTTATATTCATTTCATTACAAATCAAGACTAGTGTGCATGTAAACCACTTTTGCTCTGATCTATATATTTCATTTAGAAAAAAAGTATTTATTTGAAGCCCAAACACCTATATTTTGGCCCAGATAGTCCTATACTCATATAATTGTCAGTTTTGACTGTGGTTATGGAAAAATTACTCAGAAACCAAGATGCAAAAT
Organism: Bombina bombina; assembly: GCF_027579735.1. Lineage (NCBI taxonomy): Eukaryota > Metazoa > Chordata > Amphibia > Anura > Bombinatoridae > Bombina > Bombina bombina. The sequence continues at coordinate 624,368,875 of NC_069499.1, read as the reverse complement.
ACTTCCCATGGAATATGAGCTCTACAGTACCATTTATATACTGTTTTCTGATACAAATCACTTGCCCTTGAAGTGAAAAAAATTGTGTGGCCCTCATTTAAAAAGGTAGACATCCCTGGTCTTGTCTTTGAATGCCCTTAAACTACTGAATATAAGCAAACCACATAGGTAGAACCCTTGGGATATCTGGCAGAAATGTAACAGCTTTATTTCCGCTATGTCAAAACATCCAACAGAAATAAATGTTATTAGCTACATCAAAATGTACATTGGAAGCCCCTGTTTACGCGCGAGCCTTCAGCCATCTTGGGGAGTAGATTGTATAGCTAGTTTCTCAAAACTCTGTGCAATTACCGCACAAAGTCCATACAGGTGGCTTTTCAGCAGGTTGCATACCACTTCCTCTAGCGCCTCTGCCAGCATTATTATTAGGTATGAGTTTCTTACGAGCGATTCTTCTGTAGATATTGCGCCTTCAGTGCCGGTTACTGCTGCCTCATGGTCAATTCAGAATGCCATCCTGATAATGGGTGCTCCCGGGTTATCAGAAACTACAGTATAGGTCCTCGAATAGGGGTTTAAGACGTAGCTCACAAATATTTCAAGGGTTTAAGCATTAAATCCCCTAAAAGCTATATTTAAGCTCTTAGCTCCTTCACTGTGCGTTTTTTCTCTTTGGCAGTCGGCTCCACCCCCTTACTTTTCACTTTTGATAAGTCCAACTATTTTCTGGTCAAAATATGAGACTGTTTTGATATCTTGTATGATATACCGTCTTCCGGATATTCCTGAGATTAATTATTGCATAGGTTTAGATCTTAAAGTGATGAAGGTGGACTATTTCCCGTTCTTAAAGGGACATTTCAGGATTTGAGATTAATAGTTTGGACACTCTATATTGCTTTTTACTTTTTTGTGACTGTGATAACATATGGCTCTCCCTTGGGATGCCTAGGGAGAGTTTATTTTTTTCTTCTTTTTTGGATGAGTGGATTGTATGAATGAGGAGAGATTTGGCACATGTTGTATTAATATTTATTTATCATTATTATGGAATAAATATGAAAGCTGTATGTGTTACATTGGTGTGCTGAGAAGGGATTTAGAATAGGATTTTTTTTGGTAATTTCTTTTTTATTTTCTGTAATCATAGATTTTTTTTTTAAATTTTGTGTAAAGTTATTTTTTTTTTTTTTTTTTAAAGGTTAGGTTTTTATTTCATTTTTACAGGTATTTTGCAGGTACATTTTTATTTTAAGCTAGTTAGGATTTTTGTAGTTAATTTAGGGGTATTTTCATTTGGGTCGTTAGGGGGTGTTAGGTTAGGGGGTTTAGATATTAGTTTATAACCTTGCGATGTGGGGGGATAGCAGTTTATGGGTAGGGTGACAATATTGGCACTTTAAAAAGGGACACATATGAAAAATAAAAAGGACAGAGGCGCCAAACATGGCCTAGTAACGTCAGGGCACCAACACACACAGGACCAACAGGATAAAATATACTCACAAGTGAGGCGCACCCCAATGGTGTTATTGTAGCAGACTGGAACTAA